>NC_056741.1:723601138-723650249 GCF_019279795.1 Protopterus annectens | reverse complement strand
CTGACTACCGCTTCCACAGAACCACAGGCGGCAGACTCCCTAGTGGAGATGGCTGGGCCATCGGACACACAAGTTTTACAGACTACCGAAACCGACCCTGCTGAGGGATCCGGAGTACATGAGCAACCCCCTGCTTCAGAGGGTGTCTTCAGACCTACTCAGCTAAGCATAAAACCCTCTTCTACGCCTAAGCCACCTTTAAAAACAAAGAAACAAATACAGTCTCCAGGACAGGCCTCCATGCCCAAGAAACAAATGCTCAAAATGGCCGAAGACCTAATCACTCTGATCAGGGGGTCCCATCCCCCACCTGATAAAAGGCCTAGACAGGATGCAGACTATGACTCATCCGACCAGGTGTCCATTTCCTCAGATTCATCCTCAGACCTAGGTTATTTCTTTACCCCCTTATGAGGATTCTGATGCTGAGGAATCAATTCCATCAGCCTCTCGACCAGAGGATTACTCTTTTGGGGAAACTTTACACATCATGAGGGAGCATTTCCATTGGGAAGGCCAGGATTACTCAGAATCCAAGAAAAGGCTCAGAGAATTAATATTATTGCCGCAACACAGACCCCTTGCTATTCCACCAGTGTTAGATATCGTGGATGATGTGTATACTGAATCCAGCTTAAATCCTGACTCCTTACCATCAGCTCCAGTTAAACCAGACATGTATTACAGAGTCCCGGACTCTCACAAATTTCCGTATAAAAGCCCAGTGGCAGACCCAGAAACTATTTCTCAGGGACCAAACGGGGTTAAGGCCTCATCAGCAAGAACCCAGTCCCCTCTGACATTAGACAGATGGGGAAAGAAAGTATATACGTCTGCAACTTTAGCAATGAGAGCTTTAAATTGCCAATTTCACATGCTAAAATATCAGCAATTTTTGATGTCTCAGTTGAAACAAAAAATGCTTTCAGATACAGATCCTCCTAATTTTAAGGAAATGCAGGATTTACTGCATGCTGCTGAACAAGTGGGAAAACATAATTTGCAATGTGGTTTTGAATCTTTAGAGGCCTCCTGTAGAGCCAGCAGTTACAGGTTCTGTCATTAGAAGACATGCATGGTTAAAAGAACATACGTTACCAGATCATGTTAAAGCTAAACTACTGTATGCACCTTTGCAGCATGATGTCTTATTGGAGTTAAGGCAGAAGACGTATTAAAGAAAATGGAGGATAAGACAAAATCTATGCAAACAGTGAAGGATTTCTTACAGGTACAGCCTCCTCGATTTAGTAGAAACTGGCCAACTAAGAATTGGTCCTTTCCATTTACGGACAGACCTCAAAGGGGCAGATACAGACGCAAGAGGTAGAGACCAGCCACAAGGTCCTTACAGACCTCGACAATGGGATGCATCAGGCCAGAAAGAAGGGGAAGACACAACAACCTTACAAAAAACAGTCCCAATGACTTCCCACTGCAGCTGCCAAACATCTGTCTCTTGGCAGCCCCCTTGGGAGGAAAACTGGCTCTTTTCTATCACAATTGGCATATGATCACCAAAGACAAATGGGTTCTCAATATCGTATCTCAAGGTTACAGGTTCCACTTTCACACTTTGCCAAGGTTAAAAGGAATGCCAAATCTGCCACCAAATCAGTGGGCAGAGGCTCAAAAACAAATTACAGCACTCGTGAATATGGGAGCTATTCAAAATGTACCTCCACAGGAACAAGGACAAGGATTTTACTCAAGACTCTTTCTGGTACCCAGAAAAGACAAAGCCTGGAGGCCCATTTTGGATCTTTCTTCTCTAAACACTTACCTGGATGTTCCGAAATTCAAAATGTTGACAATACAGCAGCTTCTTCCCATGCTGGCCAAGCAAGCTTGGCTTGTGACCTTGGACCTCATGGAGGCATACCTGCATGCCCCTATCAGACAAAACTGCAGAAGATACCTCAGATTCATGGCTGGTCCAATGCACTATCAATTCTCTGCACTGCCCTTTGGCTTATCTACTGCGCCTGCACTGCCCTTTGGCTTATCTACTGCGCCCAGGGTCTTCACAAAGTGCCTGGCACCAGTAATTGCATTTTGCAGACAGAAAGGAATTCAAATTTACCCGTACCTGGACGACTGCCTGATTAAAGCAGAGAGCAAAGACATTCTCCTAAAGCATCTGGCGTTTGTAAAAAAGTTAAGTTGCTAGGGGTACACAGTAAATGAAATCAAAACTAGTGCCCTCACAACAGATAATATTCTTGGGTGCCAGCTTGAACACAACGGCCCAGATGGCTTATCTCATGCCAGACAAGCAAGGACAACTGACTCAATACTTTCAATTGATGGCAACAAAGACCCAACTCCCTGCAAGAAAAATTCTGCAGGCCTTGGGCTACATGGCATCTTGCATACTACTAATTCCATACACCAGACTGCATATGAGGAAACTACAATGGTACCTAAAGAGTGTATGGTCTCAACACTGTCAAAGTTTGGAAATGGTTATACCACTAATGCCTTGCCTTCAGAAGGAGTTTCGATGGTGGGGTCAGGCTTGTCACCTCAACAAGGGTCAGCCTTTCACTCAACCCACGGCCAGGCAAACACTGACAACAGATGCATCAGATTATGCCTGGGGAGCACACATGGCAGGAAAATGTATTCAGGACAAGTGGCCCATAGAACAAAGGCATCTTCACATCAACCAAAAAGAGATGCTAGCTGTACAAAATGCCCTTATAGCTTTCAAGGACCTGCTACATCCAGGACAACTTCTACTAAAGACAGACACCACCACAGTTATGTGGTACATAAACAAGCAAGGGGGAACCCATTCCTACCCCTCTGCAGACAAGACATGACCTTGTGGAACACAGCCATAAACTATCAAGTTCAGCTACAAGCACAATTCCTGCCAGGAGAGAAAAACACACTGGCAGACGACTTAAGCAGAGATATCATGGATCCCCACGAATGGGAATTGAATCCACAAATATTCAGAATGATAACACAAAAATGGAGCCCGGACATAGATCTGTTTGCATCCCCAACCAACTGCCAGCTACAAAAAATTTGCACAAGGAGTTACCATCCACAAGCATGGAAGGTGGATGCCCTCTCATTCAGCTGGAAAAACCTACAAGTATACGCTTTCCCACCTTTGCCTCTTCTTCCAAAAGTTCTCATAAAAGCTAGGCAAGAGAAGCCAAATATGATCCTGATTGCACCAGAATGGCCACGCCAGCACTGGTACCCAATCTTAAAAAACTTAGCACAAGGACCACCCTGAATTTTACCTCAAATACCACATCTGCTGTCTCAGAACAAGAATCAGATACTCCACAGCCAGCTAAAGACCTTAAACCTAGCTGCATGGAAGATACCTTAGCCAAACAAGCACTGCCTCTCTCCAAAGCAGTTATGGACGTCATCCTGGAGGCCAGAAGGCCCAGTACCAGGAAAGCCTATTTGGATAAATGGAAGAGATTCTGTGCCTGGAACCAGGCTCACAGCCTAGATCCTCTTGTGCCAAACATTCCTCAGATATTACAATATTTGACGGAGATGCTGGACAAAGGCCTTTCCTTTTCATCCATAAATATACATGCCTCTGCCATCTATGCCCACCACAACACAGATCCACCAATTTTCTCTCATCCTTTGCTAAAACAGTACCTCAGAGGGGCAAAAAACGTAAGACTGCCCCGTAGAAAACCAAATCCAACTTGGAACCTCAACTTTGTTTTGTAAAAATTAACCTTACCTCCTTTTGAGCCAGCTAGCACAGCAGAATTAAAATATATCTCTTGGAAAACTGCTCTGCTCCTGGCACTAACATCAGCACGAAGAGTTTCAGAATTACAGGCACTAATGGCAGTGGAACCATTCCTTATTTTCCATCAGGACAGGGTGTCTTTAGGAACTAACCTTACTTTTATGCCTAAGGTGGTTTCTAGTGCGTCTCGGAACCAAACTATTCACTTGCCAACTTTTTATCCAAAACCACAGAATAAAGGGGAGAGACTACTGCATTCTTTTGACATTCATAGGCAGTTATGCTTCTACTTGGACAAAACCAAAGCTTTCAGAAAATCTGAGCAATTATTAGTAGCATATGCTGCAGGAGCACAGGGAAAAGCCATTTCAAAACTGACTATTTCCAAATGGACAGGACATTGCATACGTTTCTGCTATACACACCATGGAAAACCTGTGCCTACCAGCATTACACCTCACTCCACCAGGGCAACAACCACCTCAACGGCCTACCTCAGAGGAGTACCTACCAAGGATATTTTGGAAGCAGCAACATGGAGCTCTGTGCATACTTTCACCAAGCATTACCACCTGCCTCTATACTCCAAATCCAGAGCTGGCTTCGCCTCTGCAGTGCTGCAGGGCCTTACAGCCACCCTACCTCAGCTTTGGGATTCTACCCAAGTTTAATGACTGCAGCAGTGTAACACGATGAACATAGTACAGTTTTGTACCTACCATAAATGTAGATGTTAGAGTGTTCACACTGCTGCAGTCCAGGTTACCCTACCTCCTTCCCCCTCTATACTGCTGGTGCATACCTAGGTCATCTACCCTTTACTACCTATGGGGAGTATTTGCTGGTAACTGTAAGTTGTTGTTCGCTTGTCTTATTTATGTTTTATTAGCAATTTGAACTGCCTACCTATTTGGGGGCACCTGACATCTGGGGAAAGAAAAACTGAAGAAAACGGCGTCAGCTGCATCTTGTATACCCGTCACACTGACGTCAGGGAGGAAGCGACAGCAACTGACGCCGGACCAAGACTTTGGAACTCAGGCCGGCTGGGGAACCCAAGTGTAATGACTGCAGCAGTGTGAAAACTAACATCTACATTTATGGTAGGTACAAAATTGTACTTTTTTCTGCTCTGCCCTTTGCACACATCTGGCTGTTTTGATCAGCTTCATGGGTAATAGTAGGCTAGCTGCCCTTGCATTGATTTTAAGCCTAATCAATTTCCCTTTCAAAGGGGAGAATCAAATCCTGTGTCTGAGATAAACACCTTAACCATAATGCCAACCCCAATCTCATGCTTAAGCAATTTAGTTTTTAACAGACATCTAATCCTAACCTTTACCGGCTCAATAAATTCACAGCTATTTCATTCCCAATACAAGGGTGTGTCTGCTGTAATTGGGCAAATGCAGTACAAGCATGTTTTATTTCCATCCTAAGAATTACAAATGAAAGAACTACATACACACAAAGTTGTGCGCATGTACACATATGTATAGGTAATGCAACAACACACACATACACATTCTGTATGGCAGAGTAAGCATGTACAATTCTATACACACACCACCAATGAAAGTAGAACTGGTGCCCTCAACAGTGCTACAGGAATTAAAAAAAATGTCAAAGTCATCTGCAATGCGTTTATCGAAATCAACCATTTATTCTACTACACATACTTTAATTTCACATTACAAAGTGCCTTAAACACCCAAGATTACAAGGATATTAATATGCAATCACACACATATAATTCATCCATCCTGTAAAAAAAAATCACACCTGTTGAAATATTCAACTACCACACCTCCACAGTTTGGGACAGTACAAAAAATCTGCAATTTCAGCCTATGACACACGGACTCAAACAACCTTAAAACGCACACAATTCTTAGTACACTACAACTCCCAGCAGGTTGCTCCCACGTAAAAGTAAATGCGTACTTGCTTTCTCAAACAGTGCAGCACCCCCAAAGCACATTTCAAGAAGCAACCGATCAAGCTATATTTCAAAAGCAGGATTCGCAGCTGCAGACTTTTTCAAATAGAGGGGAGGGGGCGCGCGTGTTATTTACTATGGTTATTGTGATTACTACCAACTATGCAGGAAACAGGACTTAGACAGGGATTTGAGCTCTAGTGCCCCTCTCATCAATAAGCAAGTCTTCCTACCTGTTGCCCTCTTTCCAGAGGATTTCTACCAACTTGGCTCCACTGCATGGAAGCTTTGTGCAACAGTTTCTTTGGAAAACACGAAGAACAATCCCCGCTCTGCACCGTTAGTTCCAAATTGAGGACATTCAAAAAAATCACACCTGTTGAAATATTCAACTACCACACCTCCACAGTTTGGGACAGTACAAAAAATCTGCAATTTCAGCCTATGACACACTGACACGGACTCAAACAACCTTAAAACGCACACAATTCTTAGTACGCTACATCTCCCAGCAGGTTGCTCCCACGTAAAAGTAAATGCGTACTTGCTTTCTCAAACAGTGCAGCACCCCCAAAGCACATTTCAAGGAGCAACCGATCAAGCTATATTTCAAAAGCAGGATTCGCAGCTGCAGACTTTTTCAAATAGAGGGGAGGGGGCTCGCGTGTTATTTACTATGGTTATTGTGATTACTACCACTATGCAGGAAACAGGACTTAGACTGGGATTTGAGCTCTAGTGCCCCTCTCATCAATAAGCAAGTCTTCCTACCTGTTGCCCTCTTTCCAGAGGATTTCTACCAACTTGGCTCCACTGCATGGAAGCTTTGTGCAACAGTTTCTTTGGAAAACACGAAGAAAAAGCCACACTCTGCACCGTTAGTCCCAAATTGAGGATATTCAGAATTTCTGGAACTGCAAACTAGATTTGCAGTACAACGTCACACAGTGTTATATAATATTGGAACAAACAGCTGCCCTTACTTCCCAGCCTTTGCTCTACAGGTATACATGGGAGCGTGTTGTCTTTTATCAGCTGTCAAAAGAATTAGCACATTACCTTAGCAGATCACTCGTCCATCTAGTTTTTATTTTAAAATTGCACAAGCTTTTCTTCCAACAGCTTACCCCACGATTCCTGTCAGCTGTCACCAACGCGCCTAAATTACAAGAGGAGATGCAGTTGGAGGAGGGCCGTTATATTAAAAAAAAAAAAAAAAAAAAATCATCTGACACCAACCTCCAATCACATCTCTGATGTACTTGGCGCATTGGTGACAGGATTCTTCAGGAAAGATGCACCCGATTTCAAAAAAAAAAAAGAGAGAGAGAGAAGAAAGTATTAAAAGGGGCCGGCGCGAAAGAAGAAAGTTGAAAAAGGGGCCGGCGCGCACCCCTGTGCCCATGCCTAAATCCGCCCCTGTTAATATTCAGTGAGAAACAAAAATAAAAAACAGTACTATATGAAAAAGTGCAGATAAGTGTACTTAAATTCGCTTACACGTCCAGTTGATTCCAGGTAGATCTTAGCCGGCCAAAGCTCAAGTAACACTCAATCTTGGTCAATGTATTTGTCAGTATTTTTTATTTGTATTGATAAGTACATTTAATAATTGCCATTATCTTTGCCAGTTGTAGCTTATGTTGTGGCTGAAAAGGGTCCTGGGACCAGTTCACTCTCCTGGTTACTAAAGTATAAATAAATATGAAATAGAAAAAAAGGAGGGGAAACCTGATGGAAATAACCGAGGAACTAGTAAAGCACATTTTAAGTCGGAACCATTCATAACAGAGAAAAATCCTCCCACTGAATGCATTGGGAAGTAGCAGACATAGTTTACAGTCTACTACTTGTCACTTGTAAATTTAGAGCAAGTATTACTTACTGCAGTGAGTTTTCACACCTCAGCATGAGAGTATGGAGGAGGGTTTATCAAGTGTGTTAGGACTACAAAAGACCCCTCTTACAAAAACCTGTTTTTATCTGCTTTCTTTTGCTGCAAGTAGCCAACAGTTATTTATAGCATAGAACAAGTTCTGGCAGACAAATGAAGCTCAGTCAGCCACGGTGGTGCAGCGGTTAGCACTGTCACCTCACAACAAGAGGTTCTCCAGTTCGATTCTCGGCTGAAGCGCCTTCTGTGTGGAGTCTGCATGTCCTCCCCGTGGTCGAGTGACGTTTAAAAGACATGCAGGTAGTTGTGTGCATGAATGGGCGTGCCTCCTTTGAAGGTTGGGTGTCGGGCCGTCACTGTAAAAATCCACTGCCAATCATTAGCAAACTGGAGTTCTGCTGTGGCAACCCCTAACCAGGAAAAGCTGAAAGACATTAGTTTTAGTCACGTAAACAGAGAAGCAGCTCTTTTACAGAAGGTGTATTTAGATGACAGTGCTTCACAGGCCTGCCATTATATTTTAATGGCATGAGAAAATAGCACCACTTCCTTAGGTCTGGCATGCGTCATAGAGAGGACGTGAAATGTATTCTGGGAAGAAGGAAGGAAAGCAAGAAAATAAGATCACGTTACCAAGGCAGGCCCCATTATCAGCCATTTTGAGAGAAACACATTAAAATTGTAAAAGAAGCACTTGGAGTAATTTTGAGGCATTATAATAGCTCAAAAACAAAGATACAATGAAAAAATATGCTTTTTGAGTTCTATGGCAGAGTTTTCCTTTAAAACCCTATCATCTAGGCAATCAACTGAAGTTGACCAATTCAAAGAAACTTTGTCATTTAGGAAACACAAGTGCTGCCTAAACAGATTGTCAGTTCTTTTACAGGAGAAAAACAGACAGATAGGATAGGCATTAGAAAAAAACAAAACTATAGCACAAAAGTAAATATCTAGGTAGCCGATGCACATGCTTGTACACTGTTTATATACACTGGACAACACTGACTACTAGATGATTAACACATGAAAAGAAAAATACAGTACAACACAGAGGTGAGACTGGGTGATGCCCAGTTGAAGATCTAGTTAAGTAGTCCTTGGCTTGGATTAGTATACACTTGTCAGCTGAGAGGACCCAGTTATACAGATAAGGAAACATCCGGAATCCTTGCAGTCTCAAAATGAGCTGTGACCACTGCCATGCACTTGAACACCTTGGGGACTGTGGCAAGACCAAAACGCAGGGCAGAAGCATAACTACCTCTTGAGTTGACTATTTTGATGTGATAGCATGCATTCTGGAGATCTATTGAATACATCCAATCGTCCTTGCAGAACAGCAACAGAATGGACTGAACAGTAAACATTCAGAACTTAAGAGTGTTTAACAAACTGATTCAAGTCGTTGAGATCCAAGATCAGCCTTTGGTCTCCATTCTTCTTTGGTGATAAAAAGAATCTCAAAGAAGTTCCGAATCCTTGCTGGTCCGAGGGGAAAGCATGGATGACTTTTTGCCAGCAATTTTTCTTTTCTGTAGCTTTCCTCTGACTGGGTGAAACACTGGAATTTTTTAGGCCGAATGGGAGGCAAAAGGGAAAAGGGTTATAACCACCCCTGGATATTATCCTCTGCACCCAAACATCTTTGGTGATGGTTGCCCAGGCATCCGGGTGCAAGAGCCTCTCAGAGAAACATCCCCTGAAGCCCTGATGTTGTGGGCCTCTCCTCTGCCTTGTGGATGACATCTACAGTTAGAGTTGCCCCCCCCCCACACACACACACACACACACCACTGCGGGGAGGGGTGCTGTCCCTATACAAGTACCGAGAAGAACCTTGCAACTTGTGGAAACCACATCTTCCTAACCACTTTCCGGTTCCATGAAAAAGTCCTTTGAGGGGTAAAGAAGTGTATCAAACCAAGACGAAACTTCGCAGTGTTGGGGGTGTGATGTTCTCTCCTTGAATTGCGTTATGCATCTAGTTCACTAATAAAAATCAAACTGTAAACTACGTAATACAAAATAGTAGGTAGTCCACAGATGAGTTAAAAATGCAATATCCTTTATAGAAACACACCACATGGCAGATAATGTCTTTCCATCCTGTTCACTCCTAGAAAAAGTGTTCCTTACACCTTACAGCCAAAAAAACATTAGCTCCATCATTAGCTCCATCAAATGAAGCTTTGATGGAGTACTTCAAGGACTCTACAAAATCACAAAGGCACATCTAGACATGCCTTCTCACTGCAATTCCTGAACCTGTGGTTCTCAATAACCCCCCCCCCCCCCGGCATGAAAATAAAATTAGCCACACAAAGGCATCTGAAAGCTGTGAAGAAATGGTCTTGTCCACTGAAGACATGGACCCTTGAGAGCGCACTGGAAAACTTCTTGATTAAGTCCCTGTGAAATCTTGGTACACTTGCCAGAAAGTTCAGTGACCTACAGCAATGGTCACCGAAGCATAAACGAGCTTCCCAAATCTCTCCAACTCCCTCGAGACACTGGTTCAGTGGATGGACAGAAGAACTCTGTTCAAGTTCCTTCTTGGCGACTGCTGCTACCACCATAGCGTCTACTGGGGATCCTTGCTCCAATGGACACGAGCATTTGTCGCCACCAGGTAATTATCAGGTCTTTTTGGGACTGGCTCTGTGACATCTGAATCTTTCCAAGTTCAGCAGAAGAGGGCATCCACCATCTCGTCTGCCAGGGAGACCACACAGGATGTATGCAAGCCGGCTCCGAAAGCCTTAAGAAACACAGACTCCTCGGGGTGGGGGTCAGAACAGTCCCCTCTCGCAAAAAGTTTGAGCATTTTTCTGAGAGACATATCCTCAAGGGGGATCTGGGGTACCCCTCCCCTTCAAAATCTGTGCCTTCCATCAAGGATTCTTGTCAGTATCCAAGTGCTTCCTTTTACATGCACCCTTCCAAGGGAGCTCAGAGTGAGATGCTCTGAAGATTACTCATAAGTGTGAGCAGAATCC
Organism: Protopterus annectens; assembly: GCF_019279795.1. Classification (NCBI taxonomy): domain Eukaryota; kingdom Metazoa; phylum Chordata; order Ceratodontiformes; family Protopteridae; genus Protopterus; species Protopterus annectens. The sequence continues at coordinate 723,639,678 of NC_056741.1, read as the reverse complement.
TGGATGAGGAGTCTCCAGGATTAACCGGGCCAGCTGTCTGGATGGGAAATTATGAGACTCAGGGCCTAAAGTAGACAGTTGTGGAGGGGAGGGGCAAGGATGTCTTGTCAACAGGGGTGGAGGGGAGGGGCAAGGATGTCTTGTCAACAGGGGTGGAAAAGGCTATCGTCACTAACTCGAAGACAAAAGCCATGGGAGAACAAAGAAAATCAGCCTAGTAGGGGGTGAAGCCACTTGCCCAAGACGGCCCAAAGCATTTCCACGATCCTGCCTTGGCACAGAAGTTGGACCTAAGCAATACAGCATCAGCCCTCACGAGGGACAGATGGCTGGCTCAGAGAACATCAGAGTTGAATCCAAGCCTTCCAGATCCGGTGCCGAAACTACAGCTCCAAGTTCCCTCCAGCTCTAACAAAGTCGGTGCAGACTACATCACAGATTTAGCAAGAGTCGATGAAGGCCAAGCCTCCAGATCTAATACAGACAATCACTAAATTCTCAGGTTTGAGGGCTCTGAAAACACAGGACAGATCACATTAACAGCCATGAGTCTGGGTCCTGAGAAATTTGGTTATCATCCTGTCCCCATGTGCTTCCATTAGACTCCTAGTCAACCCGAGGGATGAAGAGGCTAATAAAGTAGTTTGGAAACCATTTAAGGAGTCGCTTGCAAAAAAAAAAAAAAAAAAAAAGGTGACTGAATCCTCAAGGGGATAGGGTCCAGAGAAAACCTTGGTGAACAGTGGTCCAGAGACTTTGACTTCTAAAAATATTTTGATCCAAGAAGGTCAAACTTTTTGGGGGAAGAGCAGAGCCCAAAATGGATGAGAACAAGTAGGAGATCATTTCTTTGGGTCCTTGGCCTTCACAGAAGAATCAATCTTGGCCTTCTCTGAAAAAATTTTTTTTAGAAGAGGGAGGAGCAACAGAAGATTTAAAAGGAAGCAGGCATTTTAAAACAAGTTTATTGCAGTGCTCAACAAAAATGTGCAGTGATTAAACCCTACACTAATCTCACACTTTGAACTTAAAAGTACCGACAAATGGGGAGAGAGAAAAAGAAAGGGTACTACACTGAAAGGAACAACCAAAGCAGGGCATGAGGCCCATACAGAGCAATGACACAACCAGAAACCTTTTCTATAAGCAGAAGAAATTTTCTTTGTGCTAAAAAAACGAGAGAGGATAAAACGGGAAAATATACAGAACAGTAATCTGAGAAAATCAAAAAATACCACTTAACTTTACATGCCCAAGTTACAGGTGACCATGTCTACATCACTGAAGCAGCAAACGAGATCCAAGGTAATCCAGGCTAAAGAAGGTATTGTGTGTAATAAGAGGAGCTCAAGCTATGCAGCCAAAGTCTGTGGAAGCAGCCAAAGCCAGATCTAAAGCCAGCTCAAGACCTATCAATTGAGGAATGAGCAAAGAAGACAATATCAGATCTTCCAGTCTACAGTGGATGCAAGTGCTAAACCAAAGGGATCCGCGGAGAAAAGACAACTGGTTCGAGGTACAGTAAATGGCCACAGCAGAATCATCTACCTGTGGCTGAGACAAATTGCTAGCCTGTTGTGGTGGCAAAGGCTGCTTGCGTAACTTTTTTTTCTGTTTGTGGCTGAAAGAACAGTCAATGGGATTGGTAGTCTGCTCCATGTTCAATCCAAGAATGGCGCCTCTTTCTCAGGGAAGACAAGCAGCAATTGCCAGCAAACACTACCAGTCCACAAATGTTATTTACCATAAAAAGAAAAGCAAAGTAAAAAGCACTTTAAAGCACTATGCCAGCCTCACAAAAGAATAAGCAATTTCTCCACAGAAACAATTTCAGTTATTTTACACAACTTTTAAAATGACAGGGGAAAAAAGTGCCATTTAAAAATATGTTAGTCTTAAAACATAACACTCCTACCTTTAAAACAACTTTCTTAAGAAAAAAGTAATTACAAAAACAAAATCCAACAAATTGAAAAAAATGGAAGCTCCCCTGGAACATCTGCCCAGCAAAGTACAAGCTGACCGTCGATCCTCAAAAGCCTCAAGGAAGCATACTCTTTTGCTGGGAGTAAAGCTCTGAAAGGGCTTTGGATCCTAACTTGTAGTTCAGTCAGCTCAGCTATAAAGGTGTGTATGGAAGGTGCCCAGAAGCTTTGGAAGCTGTCTGTCTGTTAAACCCTTAGCAGGCTATAACATATATAGCTAAGGCTACTGCAGCAGTGATCAATACGATAAACATCTAAAGATGCAAAGATAACAGAACAGAATGAAGCTAAGCAGATGACTGAATTATAGGCTAGGAACTGTCTTCCTTATTACCAGGGATTAACCGAGTATAGGCAAACAGAAAGGAACAGGGGAGTGGCAAGTGAAACACCAGCTCTGACAGAGCTTTCAGCAGAGTCTAGAAAGTACAGTTGTGTAAGATGTACTTACTCATAACAGTAAGTGTCTGAATTCTTCACTGCTGCAGTAACCTATGGGTTCTATCATGTCTAACTTTAGGCTTTGAGATTTCTTGTGCTAAGAGGTTGAGAGGTATGCAGACTTCAATTGCTGCTGCCACTACTCAATCACTCTCACTTTATACAGAGACACAGACAGACACTTTTCTTTTTCGTGTGCTTTATTTTTATACCCACTAAACAGCAAAAGTGCTACTCGGCAAATGTAAATAGTACCTCGATCAACCTCATGCTCTCTGTCATGCATGCATGCATGCACACACACATATTTTACTACTTTTTTTTAAATTTTCTTTTTTTTTTTAATTTTAAACCTTGCTGGAGAGCGCCCATTATCCAATCAAGGTGCCGATGTACAGGTTGCCAATTTTCTAAGATTTTATATTCATGAAATAAAAACTGCTTTAAAGGCATCCCACCAGGGCTGTCAGACTAGAAGGAATGTGTGCAGTACCGGCGGTGCTTCTTCAAAGTCAGAATATCTGCCAAACTCACGTGGAACATCTATTTGTTCCCAAGAAAATATACCCCATAGTCTCACAATGGTCTCATCAAAAGTGAAAGCCTCTACTAGTACAGCTTCAGGCTCACTATCCACAAAATCAGAGTACTGGGCTATAGAACCCTCAAGTGGCATAACCCAATCTGCCAACCTCACAATCACCTGGTTGGGGGGGGGGGGGGGGGACGACACTTGCTCTTCCCTATAAGATGATGTACACGTTTTAAGAGGAGACATGTGGCAACCAGAAATGACCATAGTAGCAAGCTTCTAGCCAAGACAATGTTATAATTTTAGCCAGAGAAAGCATCACCTTGCTTTCTACACTAAATTTCTTCCTATGAACTTTACCAAAAGGGAGAATGGCTTGGCCAAAGCATATTATGTACAGCAAGAGGTCTCCCTCCTTTGGCACCATAAAAGACCTTCGAGACATCTCCTGTACCTAAGATGGATGGTTCTACCGTGACCAAGGTGGATACTGGAATGGCCACAAAGGGACATGTCTGACCATCTATCCACTGTGGCTGTCAATGCCATACCAGAGAGATTGGAATAAACAGGAGAGTCGTCTGAGGAACTGAGAGTGGCCAATGCAGAGTCACCAACTCTCACCCCACCCCTTGTCTGCTGAACTGAATACTGAATGTGTCCATACTGAAGCCCAGAATGCCAGCTTAAAAAACAGTTAAGACCTACAGAGAAGGACCAGCAAGGCCAAAGCAAGTACCCATGCTGTAGCCAGGGAAGAAGCTGGATTACCAGCTAGACGCAGGGGGAATTCTGTGTGCTCACACATACCTGTTAATTTAGAAACAGATTTCCAGAAAATGGCTGCCCTGTAAATTAATATAAAAAAACAAGTAAATATCAGCTAAACCCAACCATTCACAAACTGTCATTTTCCCCTCTGAAAGCAACTTTCCGACTGACTAAAATAACTTAAATAAACTTGGAATAAGCCCCAAGGCAGAAAAAAAGCAATTCTTACAGAATAACTCATTAAGGAACAGCTACTCGTGTTGGAAAAGTCAGTTTTCTTAAGCTGACCTACATCAGTTAAAAATCAAAAACATTAGAAATAAAAATACAATAAAATATTTATGCGCCAAAGGGGTGTTATCAGTATGAATGGAAGCCTTGGCTGACTGATGCTCCAGATAAGCCTCAGAGATGCATCAGCATGAGAAAGCTAAAAAGAACTGAAGATTTTTAGTCACTCTGGCTTTTACAGTTCCCTTCAAAAGGGATTCGCCTACGGGCAGCTAGAATGGCTGCGTGGGAGGGTTTTAGACCTTTAGGAAGCTGGCCAGGTGCAAGGCAGTATATAACCCATAGGCTGCTGCATCAAGAATTATGAACATCAGAAGTTATTAAAAAGGGGTAATTAGGAGAGCACATAAAAAGTACAGTTGTGTACACTTACCGCAAATGTAGATGTTAAGAGTGTATTCACTGTTGTAGTCCTTACAAAAAGGGATATCCGGCTCCCGGCAGCCCACAGTTGGCCAGAATACCAAAGCCTTGGTATATGACGTTGGCTGCCTTCGACAGTAAACCCGATGTCAGGTATAAAGGAAGGCAGCTGACGCCATTTCCTCAGTTTCTCTCATCATAACGGTCACGAGCCCACAAGAAGGCTAGACCAGGAAAACAAAATCCCAGGAAATATACCACCCACAAAAAGTCTGTGCCTTAGGAAAAAAAAGGGGGGATGGGGGGGGGGGGACCAGGACTGCAACAGTGAATACTCTTGAATATCTACATTTATGGTAAGTGCACACAACTGTACTACGTTTGTGTTTTACTGCTGCAGTCCATACAAAATGGGTAGATTCCCAAAGCAAAAAGGGAGGAGGAATACCACTATTTAAGGGTTGGCAAGGATGCCCTGCAGCACTGCAGTGGCAAAACCAGCCCTGGATTTAGAAAACAAAGGTAAATTGTAATGCTATGTGAAAGTGTGAACAGAAGTCCAAGTAGCTGCTTCCAGGATGTCCTTAGTAGAACGGTTCATAGGTTGGTACTAGGCTATCGACCCTAGGGCCTATATAAGCCTAGCCATAACAATTCTCTGGCTATTTCTTCCCACACCATTTACTTCCCTGGACCCCTGTCTAGCAGGGCGACTGACGTAATCCCAGGGTGAATTTCCTTTCTCCCATCCAATCGTCAAGGTTCCTTTTGAAGGCACTCTGCTTGACATGTATGTGCAGTCTATTCCAGAGTCTGGGGAGTCTCTGGTTCAGGAACCTAACCCTCCAGCATGTTTTGTTTATTGTGATGACAAGGTTTAGATCCCTGGAGAGTGTGGCTCTGAGGGATAGGGATTTCTTTAAGTGCAGCATGTCCAACAGCTCTGGGTTTGACATGGTCTTGCATGTTAAACAGAGATCGCCTCTGAGTAGACGATATGCGACAAGAGTATAGCTGGTGTTTAAGGCGGTCAGCATACGGCATCTGCTTTAGGCCTGTGATTCCTTTAGTGGGGTATTTCTGTGGCCTTTCCAGTTGTTGCAGATGTCTTGAGAGGTACATACCAAACAGGGCATTGTATTCGATAATGGGTCTAATGAGGGATGAGTACAGTGGGACAATGACCTCCTTTTTTCTGGATGAAAAGCCCTTAGTGATGAGGTGTGCCACATAGAAGGATTTCCTGACTGTTGTGGCGATGTGGTTATCGAAGGTGAGACCACTGTCCACCTGTGTCCCTAAGTCTCTTATCACACTTACGGTGTTTAGTGTACTGCCACCTATGTGGTAATTCACAGGTACACGTTTTTTTCCCAAAGGGGATAACTATAAATTTCCTGCCATTGAGCTTGAGCCCATGGCTCTGGCACCAAGCATCTGTTTCTGTAAGGCCCTTTTGTAGAGTATCCATATCATTTGGGGATTCAACAATGGCTCCCAGTTTGCAGTCATCTGCGAACTTTGTTGGCCAGAGTTCCTTAGTGATGGCCTGTAATTCAGAGAAGTAGATGCCAAACAAGAGTGGTCCCAGGACTGAACCCTGAGGTACTCCACTTGTCTGGAGCTGGATTTGGAGTCTGCTACTTTTACAGTGTGGGTTCTGTCAGTAAGCCAGTTGGCAATCCATCGAGTGAAGTAGGGATCAATGACCAGCTTAGTAAGTCTATGATTCCAGAGCGTGGGATGGTGACAAAGGCCTTGGCGAGGTCCAGATAGGCTGTGTGGACTGCCTTACCCTCGTCCACGGCTCTGGAGACTGACTTGAAGAAGTCAATCAGGTTCAAGAGACAAGATCGGCCCTTCATGAACCCAAACTGGGTGGGATCCAGTGTGTAAAGGTTGCCAATGTCTTTGTTTATAAGTTCCATGATAATCCATTCCATGGCCTTGCAGATCAGGCTCGTCAGACTGATGGGGCGGTAGTTCCCGGGATCCAAGGTGGATCCCCCCCTTGTGGAGTGGGATAACTGTAGTTGTGCACCACTCAGTGGGCAAGAAGCCTGAGGTGAGGCTATGATTAAACGTGACACTTGGGTGAGGTGCCAGTTCATGTAGTAAACAGCCCGGGATGTCATCTGGTCCCATGGATGCTGTATTCTTAGCTTTGGAAAGAGTTTTTTTTTTTTTTTTACCTGTGTGGCCATTATTACCGGAATTTGTCAATCTTCCAGTATTGAGATGGGCCATTTATGGGGTGAGAGGGGGGTGAAGTTGGCACTGAATTGATCTGCCAGGATATTGGCAATATCCTTGGGATCAGTATATTTAATGTCATTCTGTTGTAGCTCAGAGCAGATCTGAGCATTGCCATTTAGATTCTTGACATAGTTATAGAATGCCTTGTGGTTGTCTTTGGAATATTTGGCAATTTTAATTTTCGTAACTAGCTCTGGAGGATTTTATGAGGGATATTGGTTCCTTACTGAAGCTAATAAGGGAGTTTTTTGCATCCTGGGATTTTTCCTCTTTTCTGCAACAGTTTCTTTCTTTTGTTGTAAAGTTTGTTTATGGCAGGGGACCAACCAGATTGGCTTCCTTTTTCTGGAGGAGAGCATGTTGGTTCTATTTAGGATGGCACGATTCACGCACGAGTGGATGTGCTCGTACAGTGTCTTGGTGCAGGATTCAGCAGTCGAACTTTCAGTTCCCGTCTGCATGGGTGTCATGAAGTTTGTCACTTCTGACTTGAGTAGCATGAAGCTGGCTTTGGAGACTTTTTTTATGGAGGTTTCCTTACTGGGGGATGGGGTTGGGATGCGGATGTTAAGGATGATTAGCTTATGGTCAGACCTGACAACGAGGGGGTGACCATAGGTGTGGAGCATCGATTTCCGATGTTGGTAATGATGAGGTCTAGGATACTGGAGCCCCTGCTGAGACTATGGATTAGCTGATCCAGGGCGTTGGAGTTTATGAATTCCAAGAACCGTTGGGCAAAGATGTTGGTACACGAGTAGTTTTCCCAGTTAATGGCAGGGTAGTTGAAATCATCCAGTATTAGAGTGTTTGGTTGTATCTTAATATTTTCCAGTATGTTAAAGAAAGGTGTAGTAAGAATCTTGGGGCATGGTGGGGGATCTGTAGCAAGCTACAATTTGGATTGCAGTCTCACCTAGTGTTAGTTGCACCTGGAGAATTTCAGATGCATTGTGTTGGGCAACTAGCCTGGTGGTGTGAATATGGACATTCCTTTACCTTTAGTGTTTCGGTCCTGGTTTGGCGGCCGAAAAGAGTTGTAGCCTGGTATTTTAGGAGTGCTCTCTGGAGCCTTGAACCAGGTCTCAGTTACTGCACAGATATCAATGCTCTCCATTTTTAGGCGTGCCTCAAGAGATTGCATTTTGAGGTTTAGACTTCTAGCACTGAGTAGCATTACCTTCAATATTTGTATGCTTGTACCCGTTACGGTGGTGGTTTTGTCCTTTGAACTTTGCCTAAAAAAGGCACTATAGGGGTGGCAGGAACCTGAGTCCCAGGGGCGACAGGTGCAGACCATCTCTGGCAAAGCATTGTGGTCTGTCGTTCATGTCGTTCCAGGCAGACAGATACTGGATCCCCCTTTGAATGTCACCAGAAACTTAGCCAATTGTTGAAGTCAATCATTTTCTCCTTATACTGTGGTATCATTCTGGGCGAAGGCAGGATGCTACTCAGGGCTAGGATCATACCTGCCTGGGCCACATGACCCAAGAGCTCTCCACGTCTCTTTTCATGTAGTCCAGGGAGGTACGTCTCAAGTCATTCACTCTAACATGGACAATGACAGAATCATATTTGTACTTGTTGTGGAGTGACTTGAGTGCATGCGTTATGTGGCAGATCCCGGCACCAGACAGGCAGCCGACTGTAATTTTCTCCTTGTTCAGCCTGGTGAGTGGGACATCAGTGTGCCTGACTAGAGTCACCTATGACTAAAGTGTTAGGTACGTTGTCTTGCCTTAGGGGCTGTTGCTGGGTGGCACACTGGTGGTGTGAGCTATGTGACACTTTGATCGTGATTGGTGTTTGTTTGCGTTTCAGCTTCGGTGGTCCTTGTTGCTTGGGCAGGTTGCAGTTGAGGGCCTCCGCATATGTGAATTTAATGTTGCTATGTGTGGGTGTTGGTGGTGTGGGTTTAGAAGGGCTGTGTGTTGCATGAGGTGTAGTGCGGGTGTTAACCTTCTCCTCTTGACTGTCTAAACACAGTCTTGGCTGGAGAGAGCTTTGCTTCCAGTTTGGCTATGTAAGTGCATCTCTCACAGGTTGTAGTGTTGGGTGGTAGGATGAGAGAATTGTCCGTGTACATGAAGCAATTGCTGCATTGCCCCAGTATGCCCAGATTCACCAGGTGGACAGGAGAAATCACCGGAAGCTGACCCTTGGACATGCCTGGTTTAGTGCTTTTTTTGTAAAGTACAGGAGCTGTTTTTCCTTACCTTAGCAAAGTACTTTGCAAATTATAGGCTGTTTAGTGCCTACGATTAATTTCTCCTTATTAACAAGGAGAGTTGAGTGCCTGTATCAGTTTAAGGCTTCCCAGTGATTTCCAGCAGGTATTAGAGTGCTACTCACAGGGATGCTTAAAGGCAAGATGAAAAGAAAAATGGTTTATCCTAAACACTGCAGTGTACACTAGATAAGTTAGATGTGGAAGTAGGTAACTTAAGTTTTACCTGTCTAAAAGTTAAGTTTTAGTGGAGGGTCACTACTTTTAAAACAGCAAGACAGATTGAAAGGGGGTGGTCACTTCTGTATTCTGGTACTATAGAATACAGTAGGATGGCCAATATATTTAAATAGTTGAAGGGGAGTGCCTTCACAAAATGATAATTTTGTGCTTACTCACACAAGCCAGTGAAAGCAGAGGGGAAATGTGATATATGGTCAAATTAACAGAAGAGGCAGGCAACTAGAAAGACAGTGGTATTTAAGAACACAACAGTAAACGGGTGGGGAAAAAGTTTCTGCCTGACTCACAAGAGAGCTGTGGTCTCTTCTGAAGTTTTAATATGCAGTTAAAAGCAGAATACAAGTAAAACACAAGGTAAATTTTATTTTTTTTTATTTTTTATTTAACATTTGTTGACCGGGAATGTCCGACTAGGTTCCACAGAGCCTGTTTTCAGCGGAGGCCCGGGGAAAAATGCTCCAGATGCTCCAAATAAAACGAATGACAGTATTCAAAATATAAATAGGCAATAAAGTAATACAAAATACAACAAATAAAAAGCAAACCAACCTTTCCTTCACAGCAAAGTGTAGCAGAGTCTTTCTGGTTCCACAGAGCCTGTTTTCAGCGGAGGCCCGGGGAAAAATGCTCCAGATGCTCCAAATAAAACAAATGACAGTATTCAAAATATAAATAGGCAATAAAGTAATACAAAATACAACAAATAAAAAGCAAACCAACCTTTCCTTCACAGCAAAGTGTAGCAGAGTCTTTCTGAGCCTTTCTAGCAATGGATCCTGATACTCTGTGGAGGAACCCTGCCATGCTGCAAGTAACAAAAGTGAATACAATGGGCAATCCATTTAGAAATTGGCTGTTTAGAAATAGCTTTGCCCTGAGCTCCAGATGCAAAACTGAAAAAACAACCAGGCAGACTTCTGAAAGGTTTTAGTCCTGTCCAGATAAAATTGAAGCTGTCTATGCACATCAAGGGAGTGTAGAAGTCTTTCTCCTCTATTCTAAGGTTTGGAAAAGAATGTAGGCAGGTGGACAGATTGATGAAGAGTCAAACTAGAAATCACCTCAGGCATAAAGGAAGGACTGGTTTGAAGGGAAACCCTACCTGCATGGAAGATGATAAAAAAGGCTCTACTCTCAATAAGGCCTGCAGCTCAGAAACTCTTCTAGCTGAAGTAATGGCCAAGAGAAAAGCAGTTTAACAGGAAAGAAACCTTAAATCTGCTGAGGCACCTGGTTCAAAAGAAGGAAGAGTAAGTTTCTCAAGCACAAAATTAAGATCCCAAGAAGGCGTAGGTGCCCTTCTGGGAGGTTTTAAATTGCTAACCCCCCCTGAGGAACTGCTTCATCAAAGGATGTGAGAAGATGGGTTGTTCAAAGTAACAATAAGCAGAAATCATTGAGGCATGAATCTTGACTGAAGGAAAAGGAAAGCTCACCATTAAGCAAGCCTGCCAGGTAATCAAGAATAAAGAGGAAGAAATGGTTGAGAAGAGTCTTCCCCCCCTCTGGCTTGCATCCAAATACAGAATACTTTCCATTTACATGTGTAAGATTTCCTAGTGCTAGGCCTCCTGGCCTCACGAAGAACCTCAACCACCTGTTGAGATATGTTTATACTATGAGCCAGGCTGCCAAAAGCAGAGTCTGAAGATGAGTTTGCAGAAATTTTCCCTCTTCCTGAGCCAAGAGATCTGGTATCAGGGGAAGATGCCAAGGCTGAGACTGGGCAAAACTGCGAAGCAGTGGATACCAATGCTATCTGGGCCAGTCTGGAGCCATGATAATGGCCCTTGGTTTTTCATCCCTTATCTTCAACAGCACTCTGGGAAGAAGAGGCAGAGGAGGGAAGGCATAAATTGAAAGATGTGTCCAGGGGAAGGGCAGAGCATCCACTCTCCAGGCTTTGTCATGATGTTCCCTGGTGCAAAAGATTGGAAGAAGATGATTGTTCGGACAGGAGAAGAGATCTACCTGGGGAGTACCCAAATGCTGAATGATGTGATAGAAGATGGTCTTGTTCAGTTGCCATTCATGAGGATCCAGGACCTGCCTGCTCAACCGATCTGCCAATGTGTCGAGTCTGCCTGGAAGAAACTGAGCTATCAGATGTAGGCCCATGGAGGCTGCTATGGACCACAGAATCAAGCTTAGTCTGCACAGGGGGTAAAAGTGAGTCCCTCTCTGCTTGCTGATGTTACCACAAGACTGTGGTGTTGTCTGTCCTGACTAGAAGAGTTCCAGGAGAAAGAAGATGCTTGAAAGCCAGAAAGGCCTGCAGGACTGCTATCAATTCTTTCAGATTTATGTGCAGGTGAATCCGTTGGTTACTCCAAGTCCGCTGTATGCATCTGCCGTCTAGATGCACTCCCCAAGCGTAGTCTGAGGCATCTGTGGTGAGAGTCATGCCTGCAGGAGGTGGTTGAAAAGGCAGGCCTTTGTTCTGTGAACAAGCTGTCACCCACCAAAGAAACTGTCTGCAGACAGGGAATCAGAGGAAGTATCAAGTCTAAATCCTGTGTGTGTTGACATCAAAGGTTCTTGAGGTACCATTGTACTTTCTTCATATGCAGTTTGGCATATGGAATTATCAGAATACATGAAGCCATGAATCCCAGGGCTTGCAGGAATTGCCTTGCAGAGAGCTGGGTCATGCTTGCCAAATCCTTGAAGTAAATCGAAAGCTGCATTTGTTTCTCTTGAGGGAGGAATACCATCTGGGCGGCTGTATTCAGGAACGCTCACAGGAATACAATCTCCCTTGTGGGTACCATTCTTGACGTCCTTTCGTTGAGAGTGTAGCTCAAAGAGGTGAGAAGGTTCCTTACAAAATCCAAATCCTTTAGAAGTTGTTCTGGAGAGAGAGAGAGAGTTTGCTTGAATGAGGCAATCGTCCAAGTAAGGGTAAATTTGAAAGTTTCTCTGCCTGCAAAAAGAAATGGCCGAAGCCATGCAATCTGTAAAAACTCTGGGAACAGTAGATAAGCCAAAGGGCAGTGCAGAGAATTGGTAGTGTCGCTTTCCAGCTCTGAAATGAAGGTACTGCCTGCAACTTTCCCGAATTGGTATGTGCAGATAAGCTTCTTTGAGATCCAAAGTCACCAGCCAGGAAACCGTGGCCAGCATTGGCAGCAACTGCTGAAGAGTGAGCATTTTGAATTTGGGAATCACCAGAAAAGTGTTCAGTATGGACAAGTTCAGAATGGGGCGCCAGGTGCCCCCTTTTTTGGGTACCAGAAAAAGTCGAGTAGAAACCTTGGCCTATCAAGTACAGGAACTGGCTCTATTGCTCCCAGGTTCAGCAAGGAAGAAATCTGCTTTTCTGTTTCTGCCTTTTGATTTGGAGGAATATCTAAATAGCCTTGGTGAACAGGGAAAGTGTGAAAAGAAAACTTGTGGCCAACCTTCCCCCTAAAGGCAACCCTGGGCCAGCAGGGGCAGGCAGGGGGGAGGGCTGAGTCAAAGAGAATTTTACTTTGGGAGGGTTGCTTAGAACTCCCAGATTTGAAGAGGACACATGCCATTATTTAGTCTTTTGAGGAGTAGAGGTCTATCCCCTAGAAGTCCTATAACCCCTAGACCTAGTGCGTCCCTGTTTACTGGGATCAAGAAAAAATCCAGTTCTTAGAATGGTAATGCCTACTAAAATGAGGAGGCTGAACTTGCAGAAAATCTTTAACAGTTTGCATAGATTTGGCTTTAGCCTCCAATTTTTTCAAGACCTCTTCTGCTTTACCACCAAAAAGATTGTCCTTATGCAAAGGTATATCCAGTAACTTGGATTCAACAGGCTCAGAAAGGGGCTGTTCCTTGAGCCAAGCATGTCTTCTGATAACAGATGCAGTGGCTGCTGCCCTGCAAGAAGCCTCCAAATTGTCAAAACCACAGTGTAAAGAATGTTTAGTCACAAGAGAGGCAGAATTCAATAAATCTTGCATGTCCTTACTCTCCATCAGGGAAGGAAACTAGTAATTTTAGCCTTAATAGCCTCCAAAGTATGCTGCTGAAACTTAAGCATATGAAAAAGACAATTAACAGACGTAATAGCATGGGTGGCAGAGGTATAAACCTTTCCCCACCTGTCCAAGGCCCTAGATTCTCTATCAGAGGGAACAGGACTTTTTGCAACTGTAGCCTTACCACCTTTAGGGCCCTGAGAAATAGTCTCTGGATCAGCAGTGGGATTCCTAAAAAGAAACTAATGAGAATCAGGAACTCTATAATACCCATCAGGTTTCCTGGGAGCAGGAGGAACAGAATTAAGAGTCAAAGAATTCTCCATTAAAACATCAACTACTTCCAACACCGGAGGGATAGCCAGAGGCTTATGCTGTGGTAAACCCAAGAACTCCATAATCCTTTTCTTAGACTGAGAACAGCCCTGACTCTCCCACTTGAAATGCTCTCCAAGAGTATTCAGAGCATCTCCAAAAGAAAAATCTTCTGGAGGAGAGGTAGAAGGGATAGATTCTCCTGCATCAGAATCCTCAAAACCAGAATAAAGTGGAGTGTCCTCCTCTTCATTAGCAGAATTCCTGGAAACATCAGAAACTGAGGGAGATAAAACTTCAGGGGACAATTATCTAGCCTTCTTAGGAAGAGGAGGTTGAGAGACCCGGAAAAAGTCAAAAGATCACTAGCTATTTTAATCATCTGTGACTGAGGAAATTGAGGGGTGGCCGCCCCCTGCTTTTGAGTAAATTTGCGGCTGGAAGGTCTGCTAGAAAGCCGGAGGGACTCGGGAGGCCTAGCCACAGTGGTAGTCTGAACCGAGGCCGGTCTGGGTCTGGTCTCAAGCCGAAGTAAAGAGGCCTCAGAAGCCGGGGCCTGCTTAGCGGCTCCAGACCCATCGAAGATAGCGACCGGCGAAAGGTCAGAAGATGAAGTGGAAGCCTGCGGCATGGAGGACTCCAAGAAGGTCTCAGCAGAGGCCTGCGGCTGAACATCCGCAGACTGCAGTGGCTGCGAAAGCACCTCACTGAGAACTGCTGGGCCGATGCCAAACTTAACTGGAACGTAATCGGCCAACCTGACCCTAGGCCTGTCGCAATCTTTATCCCTGCGCTCCTTAGGAACATCACAAGTCGGGAGACCAGAAGACGCCATACAGACGAACCTAGGCCAAACTCGGAAATACTTATAAAATTTTTGTTCTACTGCATATGGTACGTGGATTAAAAGAAGGACAGAGATCACAATTAGGGACGTCGTGCTCACGGCCTAAGTAAGCGATACAGTAAGAATGAAAATCACAGTGCGGAATCTGTTTTCCAAAGGCAAGACAGTTATTAACTTTCTCTGACATTTGTTAAAGCACGAAAAAAGGATCCCCAACAGGGTACTTAGCTGAGGACGTCTTCAACTGAAGTAGCCAGAATACAAAAGAAGGTAATCGGCCGACCAGCACTCATGTGAATTGCTTCTGCTTCAGGCTCCGCGGCAAGAAAGACTGAGGAAATGGCGTTGGCTGCCTTCCTTTATACCTGATGTCAGGTTTACGGCCAAAGGCAGCCAACATCATACACCAAAGGTTTTGGTATTCTGGCAGACTGTGTGCTGCCGGGAGCCATATAACCCATTTTGTAAGAACTGCAACAGTGAAACACGATGATCATCAGTGCATAATCAGAGAAGGTTAGAAAAGGTTGGGAACACAGAATGCAAAGGCAAGCCGCAAACAAACAATGGAAAAACATTTGTTACATACTTTAGGAGACCATACGGTTTAGGACTTTTGATTGGATGTGTTTGCATACTCCAAGAAGAATTAACAGAATTTTTTCCTTGCATAAAAACAGACTGCAAATGCTGGAGTTGTGAGGAGAAGAGTGAGTTGACTGGGAAATTATTTTTTTTGGGACTGTAACACTTAAACAGATTAAAAAAAAAAATCCTTAAGAGTATTTTATCAGAAATGTCCGGGGGACAAACTGGTGTAACTAAGGAAATGTTTCTTTTGACGATGGATACAAAAATCTGAACTGCTCGAGCATAGCAAGACTCTACTTAAAGTTTAATGTCATTGGCAAAAAAAGAGAGAGAAAAGAAAAAGAGAGATTAGTTTTATATGCTACATCACATGCACTCACTCACACACCTGCACATTTTATTTATCCACCCACAAACACACAGACACCCCCCCCCACAACTGCTACAGCCACGGTGAAATTTTACTTTCTAAACTAAACTTGTAACAGTTTTTCAGAACTCTAGGATCTCCTGGATGGGGGAGGAAGGGGGGAGCCACTCTAAACCTCCACATGTCTGATATACATTTCTCTGCCCCTCCTAATCCCATTGATTATTCTATGGTGCATGAGTTCATACCCTAAAACAAACAAACAAATAAAAATTCAGAGTTTTTGTCCATGTGCTGTGAGCATCCTGTTTTCCAGCTGCTTAAGCTCTTCTCTGCATACTAAGTCTGTATTTACTTTCAAATTCATAGATTTTTGTTGGTCTCTGTTTGATGAACTGTAATCTACTGTTAATAACTGATGAATATGGTTCACTAAGTTGTAACTCAATCTGCTGACAAAACCTAACGTGCGTCTCAGACACATTGGTAGATCCACTTTTATAACGGCATATAAACGCCTTTATGCTGCTGCTTATTTTATGCACATTGTGACTGCAGCAATTTTTACTTACCTCAGGCTGTCATAGTGAAAGTTAAGTTTGGTGTCACTTAGCTAGTGACTCAGTAATATTGACAAACAGTATGCGTTAGCTAGCACTACACCAAATTAAATTATTTTTCCAGCTACTGTTTCAGTGACTTATTTGCTTTTATAGCCAGCATTTTGTTGACATTTGTTTTATAGCTAGAGCATCAAGTGATAAATATATATTCTTAAAAGCTGTGTGCATTTAGCCAGCATTACAGTGATTAGATACACCGGACTTATTAACCATTGCTAAAGCCTATTATATCATGACTCCTATCCATTTCGACACTATTTCCTGCTGTTTCACAGTTTTATTAACTGATAATTTTCTACCTACATAATAAATAAAGGGTTAGCTTCCTTCCTGACTGGGGCCAGAGCCTGCTCAGGAAGCCTTCATGGTCTCCCTGTTTTCAATCTGTTCTCATAGGACAGTGAAATCGGACTAAGGGAGACAAGGGCGCTGGAACCATTCAGCGAGGGGGAGGGAGCACACCCCCACACTTTTATAAGACCATCTTGTCTTGTCCCATGGCAGCAAAGAAAACGAACAAAAACGGAAGACCCATTCATGCGCCAAACATAGTTTATTTTGTTGTGTGTGTGTGTGTTTTTTTTTTAAGGTAGTCGAAGTTATGTAACTTTGAACAGAACAGTTCGACCATTAGGTGTTCGAAGTTATGTAACTTCGACTATGAGATATAGACCCCATTATTTAGTGATGTCAATCCCCAATGACTAGCAACAAACCACACATTTTAGAAGTAAGGGACCAAAAAAAGCAAATATCTGGATAGGCTTTGAAAATATGTTACACTTTGAATGTAAATTACTTCCTCTAACACCATTTACATGGACTACAGCAAGTTTGAAAACATTAGGCAGAGAAACTACTTCACATCAAAAATAAGAAATAATATATATCCCATTATTCAGGAAATGTCAAGAAGCAGGCGTGAGATTCAAACTGCTGTACCCAGCTATCTTCAAAATATTCTCGGGGGGGGGTAATTTTTGATGAACATGCTAAGGAGAAAACACAAACGTTTCTCCAACAAAAAGTGAGCGGTGAAACAGGAAATTATGCTTATTGTCCTTCTAGTAATAAAGACCACAGAGAGACTGGGCCAGCGAAGCCTGTTTCAATGGAAAATACTTGAGAAAAGGAAAAAAGTACAAAAGTTGACTAAAACAATTCAGAGTACACTGGACATGAAGCAGAGCCAGGAATTGGGAGACGGAGGGTAAACAGGAATAAAATCAGTAACTTGGAAATTGACAAATGTGGGATTATAAAGCAATAATTACATTAGTGAAACATGACAGAAAAAGCAAATCTGGAAATACTGGACTGCTTTGGACTTTGTTAAACTTGTAAGGGACTCTAAAGCATATGGCTTCATGTTATTAATGTTCGGAAAAATACCCAGGAGAAGGGAGAAAGTTAACCAAGTTACACAAAGTAAAACTTTTTTTCTTAATAGTACTATTTAAACAGCACACAATTTTCTTTGCATATTATAACTTTTTTTCCCCAGTTAGTTTTAGGTGCAATGGGGATAACTAATGTAAATAAGTGCTCTTGTTTTTATTTCTTGTGTCTCTCTCTTTGCTCAATTTTAAGATATGTAGGCACTACAAAGTAAAAAAAATTGATTAAAACAACATGAAAAAAATGAAGAGTGCTTTTTCTCATTCTTGTACAGGGAATGACTGTTAAGGCCATTAGCTTAATTTAGTAATGAGTTTTATGGGAAAGTAAGTAAATGAAAATGAAAACGGAAGACTATAAGGCTATTTTTGTAGTAAACAGTTTTGTGTCTGGCTCTTGTGTCTCTAGCAGAATATCTGATAAAGAGAAATGGCTTGGAGAAAATGTTTTCTGAAAACAGTTGTGTTCTCCAGATAACAGAGCTATAAAAATAAGACAAAAACAAACAGCACTTAATAGAACCATAGGCTATACTAGGCATCTCAGCATGGATAACCCCCCCCCCCTTTTTTTACGTTGGCTCGAATCTGTGTGGCTGTCAGTTTGGAATGTTTGTTCCTTTTAAAACAGTAAAGCTTAAGCATTTGTAGTATATCATTTTTGTATTTTATTATTAAGTTAATAGGTTTTAGGGGAGTATTGGGTGTGGGTGTGTTTTCAATAAAAAAAGTTCTGCAAGATGTGACTCTGGCTCAAATGGAGAACACAAGAAAACAACTGTGCAAAAGATTAACCTGCCAAACAGTGCATGCATGTAACATAAAAGTTGAAACTAGACATTTAACAAAAAAGCTGTTATACATAAAATTGCTGAAATCTGGGCTATAGTTTCTGTGTTGCCCAGACCTTACCAAGATAGAGGGAAGCCTTTCTGTTCGCCAGTGACAGTGGTGAGCTTTGAGCAGCCCGTCACTGCAGGAGTGGTTTCAGCTTAGAATCTGTAGTTTTATTGGCCATTTTGGGCCATTTCTATCCCTTTCACCTTTCTGTTTAAGAACCTGTGTCTGCACGTTTTTTTGCACTTGTATTACCTCAGCAAGATCGTACCTGGGTGTCCTGCAGAGGTCTACAGCAGCAGAAAGAGAGATAAGAGACCGAGTGGATTAAGTATCTCTGTTTTGCTTTTTACTGCCCATTTTTGCTAACCGCACTACTCGGAGTGTTTTTATTAACTTTGCAACTTATTTAAACTGTTTTTTTATTCTGATACTGTTTGCACTTAAATGCAATCAGTTAAAGTGTTTTTTCAAATGTTTCAACTGTTATGGGCTACACATAAGTGCGATAGCCATTTTTCTGCCTTGAAAAAAGTGTTTTATTACAGTATATGTTTTAATTTTTTTTGAAAAAAAAATCCTCTCTACTTTTTTCCCGCCTTCCTATAACAAGTAGAGTCCAGTTTTCAGATATTGCTGAATTCTGGGCTGCTTTGTAGTTTCTGTGTTGCCCAGACCTTACTAAGACAGAGGAAAACTTCTACGTTCATCAGTGAGAGTGGCGAGCTTTGAGCAGCCTGTCGCTGGAGGAGTGTTTTCATCTCAGAATCTGTACTTTTATTGGCCATTCTGGGCTATTTCTATCCCTTTCAGCTTTCTGTTAAAAAAAAGCGTTTGAGCAGTTTTGCACATCGCCAGTTAGCCAAGGTTAAACTATTACCAGCACTAGAAAGTCTACTCTTCAAGTTTTCCCACAAAACTAACCAGTGCAGCTTTTAAGCACTCAAACCTGTTCCAATTAGCTCAGCATTGGCATAGAAGCTGTTGTAAGCAATAGATAGACCATAAATTGCTACAACACTCAACTCCTTATCAAGTAAGAAAAAGCAGTCTGTGCTTAAACAGTGCTTAAATAAATTCCCATTAAGGCATGTCCAAGGGTCAGCTCCTAGTGACTTCTCCTGTTCACCTGGTGAACCTGGGCATACTGAGGCAATGTAGCAATTGCCTCATGTACACAGACAACCCTCTCCTCCTACCACCTAACACCACAACCTGCGAGAGATGCACCTATATTGCCAAACCGGAAGCCAAGCTCTCTCCAGCCAAGACTGGACTAGTCAGTCAAGAGGAGAAGGCAAACACTCACACCACACACAACACATATTCCTTCAAAATCTACACCCAACACATAGTAACACAAAACACACACCTACATTCATGGAGGTCCTTAAAACAAATCTGCCCAAACAAGAGAGACCGCCGAAGCAGAAACGCAAAACAACCACCACCACCTAACACAACCCAAGTGACACATAGCTCACAAAACCAGTGTGCCACTCAACCACAGCCCATAAGGCAGAACATACCCAGCACACTGGTCATAGGTGACTATATAGTCAGGCACACATTGTCCCACTCACCAGGCTAAACAAAGAGAAGATTACAATTAGCTGCCTGTCAGGTGCCAGGATCCATCACATAAAGCACGCACTCAGGTCTCTCCACAACAAGTACAGACATGACTCTGTCACTATTCATGTTGGAGTGAACAACCCGAGAAGTACCTCCCTGGACTACATGAAGAGAGACATGGGGAAGCTCTCAGATCTTGTAGCCCAGACATGTATGATCCTAGCCCTGAGTAGCATCCTACCATCACCGAGAATGACACCTCAGTACAAGGACAAAATTATTAACTTAACTGGCTAAACTTCTGGTGTCATTCCAAGGGGAACCAGTATCGGTCAGCCTGGGATGACATGATCGACAGGCTAAACTTCAAAATGCACTACTCGAGGCACTCCTTAAAATGGAGAACATAGACATCTGTGCAGTGAGAGACACCTGGTTCAAGGCTCCAGAGAGCACCCCTACTATACTAGGCTACAACTCACACCACATCTTTTGGCCATCCTACCTGGACCGAAACACCACAGGCGGAGGCATGTCCACATTCACTAAGGATATCCACACCTTCAGGCTAACTGCCCAACATAATGCATCCGAAATCCTCCAAGTGCAACTAACACTGGGCAAGACTGCAATGCAAACTGTAGCCTGCTACAGATCCCCCACCATGCCCAAGACTCACACTCCACCTTTCTTAACATACTAGAAAACATCAAGGTACAGCTCAACACCCTCATACTGGGAGACTTCAACCACCCCTCCATCAACTGGGAAAACTACTCAAGTACCAACACACTGGCACAGTGTTTTTTGGAATTCATAAATTCCAACGCCCTGGACCAAATGATCCAGACCCCCCCACCAAGGGCACCAATATCCTAGACCTGGTCATTACCAACATGGGTGATCGGTGCTCCACACCTGAGGTCAAGCCCCTCGTTGGTCAGATCAGACCATAAGCTAATCACCCTAGACATTCACATCCCGCTTATGGAATAAGCTGCCCATTCATGTCAAACAGAACACCTCACTGGCCCTGTTCAAGAAAAATCTGGACAACTGGATGGGCAATAGGAAATTTACCCAGTGTATTACTTCTGTGGCTCTGCTTGACAGGGACACAGGTAAATAAAATTATGGGTGGCTAAAGCCAAGGAATTTTTATGGCTAGGCTTGTATAGGCCCTAAGGCCGATAGCCTAGTACCTACCTATGAACCTATAAATCTCTCAAGAATATGATGCGTCCTACAATATCTTTAAACTTCAATATTCTCACAGATAACTACAAAAAATAAAATGCAGTGAATTGTATAAAAAGTAGACTGAAAACAGCTGAGAAAGAACTGAAAATGGGAATTTGATAAAGAGAGTTTTTCAGGATGGTTCTTCAGACGAATACCTGGGGCAAAGGAAGAGAATTAAATTAAAAGAGGAGGCGCTCCAAATGCAACAAAAGAGGATAAAAAGACAATAATGGTAGACTTGTGGTACTAACAGGCTACTGGCAAGGGAAGAGGATTACAGTGGTATGTTTATATTTCACCAAAAACTGCTGTAATGCATCTTAAGAAAATTCTGGGAGATGTAATCAGTTTTAGCAAAGAATATTAATTATAGGTGGAAAATGGAATTTGAATTGCAATAGTGAAGCTATCTCTGGGGGGCCCAAAGGGAAACAAAGGAGGACAGATTTTTAAAGAAATTTATGAAAATATTTGACATGGAAGATGTGAATTCAGTGGCAGGAGCACAGAGCAAATTTACATATTATTCCCCAAGATACAAAAACTGTGCTAGGCTAGACAGAATTTACATTTCACAAGAACATGTGCATTTAACTGAAGGTCTTCATACGCGTCCAATAACTTTCAGATCATGCGTCAATAACAAAATAAAAACATATTGTAATGAAATAAAAATGTGACGCTGGCACTTTCCCACTATCTGTTGAAAAAAGGAATTTAGGAATGGGTAATGGAAATTATTCAGGGGCTATTAGAGAAGGTAGAAGTTTCTTCTGAAAATATAGCTAGGAAGTAGGATAAAACTAAAGTGGAGTTTGAAAATAAAAAAGGGGGATATGGTTAAGCAGTAACAAGAATTATTTAGCGGGACTAACAACTGTTACAGTATTGCAAAACATGGAGAATCTCAAAGAGGAAGACTGTGAGGAGCAAATGTAGACTGCCACAATAATATGAAAGGCTTTAGAAAGACTTAAGCAACTGTTTTTTTGTTAATTCTAAAGCACAAAAAATTTTAGCACGACTCAGGCAACAAAGTATTAAGGGCCATCACTAAGCTTAGGAAGACTACAACAAGGAAGGTAAGGGATCCAGTAGAAGTTATTAAAAATATTTTGGAAATTATACGAAAGTCTACATAAAGCAGAGAAATGTGGAAATCAAACAAATGTGGAGATGGAAATGTTTATGGAAGAATTAAATATGCCAAAGTTAAGAGGCAGAGAAGCCTCAATGCTAGAGATTAATTATCTACTCTGACATGAAAGTTGGAGATTGCACTTAAAAATGGTGAAAGTGCTAGCACCTTTCACTGAAGAGTGATGCTAGAAATTCCAGAACTTTAGATCTGTTTTCTGCTCCTGAATCGTTTCTGTTGTGCCCAAAAAACAAATTTCCATTTACCTTTTTAAAGTTTTCTGGTGGAAGGTTTGTGAGATGACAAAAGAATGTATTGAACTGGGAGGGAAAGCCTGGGCTGTCTAGAAATCGGCAGAAGTGGAGAAACCATGCAGTCAATTTTAGGCCCGGAATGATTGGATGAATAGAGTCTGTTGGGTGAGACAGAAGGTATGAAGTTGTATCCAAGGTGTTAGCATGGTTTATTTTCATTTATACAAATCTAAGATATCTTATGTCATAAATGATAATTTAATAAAGGTGTTTCTTATATATATTAAAAAAAAAAAATGTATATATATATATATATATATATATATATATATATATATATATATATATATATATATATATATATATATATATATATATACACACACACACACACACACACACACACACATTTACACACATACATACACATATATATATATATATATATATATATATATATATATATATATATATATATATATATATATATATATATATATTCTTATAAAAATAAGTAAAACAGTTTTACATACAGCCCATTCTCCAAGTGCAACAATGACCTCCAGGGTGTGCATTACTGTGTAAACAACACCCTTCTAGGGGATGGAGGGGTCTGACGTATACAGTAACACACATGGCTGGGCACTGCTTGCTTAATGGACGCACATAAACCATCCTAAAGTAGCTCACACAAATATTTCACCAGCAGCAGACCTGGAGTCCATAGTTGAAGGACTTCAAAGGCGTGAATCACCACAACTGTCTTCTTGATAGTTAACGTGCTTTCTTGCTTCCTTGGGCCAAGTAGTTAGCACTTGCAGCCCCAGTGACACAGCTCCCCAAATGAAGCCAGATGAATCTGCTTGGACAGACTGCAATGGCACCAGAGGGGAGAAAGGAAATCCTGAATTTATACTCAATTGCTCTCTCCACCACTGTAACTCTTGTCTGAAGAAGGGCAACACTGGCAAGTGAGATTCCAGGGAATGAAGGTCTGGGTCCAACAATTTCAAACATACCTCTGAATTTTTTTCATGTGAACATGGGACAGTGGTATCATGAGAATCATGGAAGCCACCAGCCCAAGAATTTTTAGGGATTCTCTTGCCAAGGTGAAAACCCTCTTGGAGAATTCCAGAAACACCCTCTGGTACGATAGGATCTTCTCTTTTGGAAAAAAGCCATTCTCTTGTGGGAGTCGATTAAGCACCTCAGAAAGACTAGTATTTGTGAGGGTGTCAGACAACTTCCAGAGTTTCAACATAAACTCTAACTGGGACAGTAAGGCTGACATCTTCTCTAGTAAATCCAAACAGGACACAGACTCTGTAGAAATCAGCAAGTCATCCAAGTAAGGAAAAATGTGGATGCCTATAGTCCAACAGTGGGCCACTACCAGGACAAGGCACTTGGTAAACACTTGAGGTGCAGTGGATAACCCAAAGACGAATACAGAAAATGGTGTGTGTGAACCAAACACAACAAATCTCAGAAATCTCCTGAAGTGATCAGCACACACAGACAGGCAGTGGGAAGTGCTCCAAGCTTTGATAAACTGCCAGGGATATGGCAGCAGGAAACTACTACAATATGCCACTAAGGCAGTGCATTTGTCAACATCTATGTTTTCAGACCATACCCACTTCCACAATCGAAAAGGCTACTGAAGATAAAACACACTTTCATTTGATACTGCAGCCTACTCTGTTTCCATCTTAACTCAACCAATGAAGGAAAGTAACATACCACAGTTCAGAGGGGGTATCACAATTACCTCCAGATAAAAGTGGAAATTATAGTATTCTCAAATTACTGACCCACTGCCATTCAGTTGCATCTTTTAAAGGCTCCAGGAAAATGTTATCAAAGCCAAAATACTGGTTTCTGATAATCTCCTGAACAGCACAGGATTCAAACCACATCACAGTACTATCTCTGCCATTCTTACATTTTAATACTTACATTCACCAATGTAGAAATGCATGCAACTACATACCAGCAATATGCTTAGACTCGGCAAAGGTCTTCAATACAATATCCTACAAGCTACTACTATACAAACTGCCTTTGTTTAGACTACATTCACCATGTCGCAACCAGATTTACAATGATCTCACTGGCAGACTATAAACTGTCAGAAGGTCAACTGATATCTCCTTTTTTTGCAGTATCTGAGAGTTTCCCCAAGGTTCTACTCTGGACCCTATCCTGTTTGTTAAACTCATAAATAATGTTTACACCACAAGTAAATATGTTACCATCCTCCAGCATGCAGACGACTCCACCCTAACCTGCTCTGCTATTATAGGTTGGTACTAGACTAATCTGCCCTAGGGCCCATACAAGCCTAGCTATAACAATTCCCTGGAAATTTCTTCCCATGATATTTACTTCCCTGGACCCCTGTCCAGCAGGGCGACTGACACGATCCTCAGGGTGAATTTCCCATCTCCCATCCAATCGTAAGGGTTCCTTTTGAAGAGCGCCAAGGAGGCGCTCTACTTGACATGTATAGGTTCATAGGTAGGTATTAGGCTATCTGCCCGAGGGCATTTATAAGCCTAGCCAGAGTGTCGGCTTTCGCCACCCCATTGATTAATTAACTGATCTTCTGTTAAGCAGAGCCAATGAAGTGATCCCAGGGGTGTATTTTCCGTTACCCATCCACTCGTCAATGTTTCTCTTGAAGAGTGTTAGTGAGGGGCTCTGCCTGATGTAATCTGTAATTTTGTTCCAAAGCATGGGGAGTCTCTGTGACAGGAATCTATCCCTCCAGCATGCTCTATTTATTGTTGTGGCGAGGTTTAGCCCACTACAGCGCGTGGCTCGCAGTGACTTGGATTTCTTTAAGTGGAGCATGTCCATCAGTTCTGAGTTGGACATGGCTTTGTAAGTCTGGCAGAGATCACCTCTGAGTAAGCAATATACCACTGAGTATAGCCGGAGTTTTTTCAGTCGGGCTGCATAGGACATATATGTTTGAGACCAGTAATCCTCTTGGTGAGGTACTTTTGAGGTCTTTCCAGCTGTTGGAAGCGTCTTGTGAGGTACATCCCAAATGGGGCATTGTACTCTATGATGAGTGACGAGTAGAGGGGCACTATAACCTCTATTTCTAGATGTGAACCCTTTAGTAATTAGATGGGCCACATAGGATTTCCTAACTACTTTGGCAATATGATTGTCAAAGGAGAGATTACCATCTACCTGGGTCCCCAGATCTCTTACCTCTTCTGTATTAAGGGGGCTGCCACCTATGTGGTAATTCGTGGGTATTTTGTTTTTCCCAAACAATACATTTTTTGGCATTTAGCTTGAGGCCATGACTTTGACACCATGTGTCCGTCTCAGTAAGGCCCTTTTGGAGGATATCCATGGAGGTTCCCAATGTCTTTGTCAAGGAGTTCCATGCTGATGCGCTCCATAGCCTTGCAGACCAGGCTAGTCAGGCTTATGGGGCGATAATTACCTGCGTCAGTTATGGCCCCTCCTTTGTGGACAGGAATAACCGTTGCTGTGCGCCATTCTATGGGCACGCAGCCTGTGGAGAGGCTGAGGTTGAACAGCGTGTTTAGGTGGGAGGTCAATTCGTTCTGTAGTTTGTGCAAAATGCAGCCTGGGACATCATCTGGTCCCATTGACGCTGTGTTTTTGGCTTTTGAAAGGGCTGCTTTCACCTGTGCATCTGTGATTTTTGGGACACTACACTTTTCTGGTATTGTTGTGGGCCTTTTTGGAGGTGAGAGGGGATGAAGTTTGCACTGAAACTATCTGCCAGGATGTTGGCAATATCAGTAGGTTCAGTATATTTTGCGCCATTTTGCACTAGTTCAGTGCATATGTTAAGAATCTAAGTGGCAACTCGCAGATAACAAAAGAAGGCTTTGTGGTTATCTTTTGAATCCTTGGCTATTTTTGTTTCAAAGTTAGCCTTGGATGATTTCATGAGGGACCTCAGTTTCTTACTGATAAGGGATGTCTTTCCTTCTTGGGATTTGCCTTTTTTCTGAACTAGTTTCCTCCTTCTATTGTACAGCCTGTTTATTGCAGGGGTCCACCAAACTGGTTTCCTTCTCTTAGAGGAGGGAGGCTTGGTTTTGCTAGGGTTGGCACGATCCATGCATCCTTGTAGGTGCTCAGAGTGCATTTGTAAAGGTTTCTGCATCTTGGGCAGCGTTATCCTTTAGCGTGGAGGCTGTGAAGCGTACCACCTCTGTCTTAAGTAAGGTGAAGTTTGCGTTAGAAAAGTTTTTTTTACTGTGGTTTCCTTAGTTGGGGTGGTGGTGAGGTGTGGACATCCAGAGTGATTAATTTATGGTCTGATCTAACCAGTGACGGATTGACCTCCGGTGTGGAACACCTGTCACCCATGTTGGTGATAACCAGGTCCAATATGTTTTCACCTGCTTCTAGATTCTAAAATTAGATATATTACCTCCTATACTACTAGGACACATCTGGTTAAGCAGATTAGAGAGAGAAATTGGGTTATACTAATGGCATCTGCTGATGTTAAGGCTGTTTTGAGTGACGGACCATATTTCTCATATAGGAATAGGAGAACATTAAAAGGCAAATTATGCTACAAAGACTTCAATACAAGTTCTAATCAACCCACTGTTTCCAAACCAGGTACCTTTTTGTTGTATGAATTGTACTTGTTGCTCTGATATTATGAGCACCAAGAGTAATGTGTATAAACATCCAATAACTGGTAAAGTATATAAATTTGATTTATTAGCAACTTGTATCACCACCAATGTGATTTATCTGGAAACTTGTGTTCTATGTTCCGCCTTTTATGTGGGGAAAACAACAAGGAAGCTGAAAAAACGTACCATTGAACATAAATCTGAGATCAGAAGAACAAATAAGAATGCTTTATTCAAACACATAAGTATATGTGGTCCTGACCATAGGTTTAGATTCTGAGTTATAGATATAGTGCACACAACATTAAGGGGTGGGGAGAGCAATAATTTGCTCGAGATCAAGGAATATGAATGGATACTTAGATTAGCTGCTGACCATCTCCCAGGATTAAATTCTATGGTTACACTGAAACCCATTCTTACTAAACTGCAACAAACCAGATTATATTGTTAGATTTTTATGGTGTATTTTTTTGATGTAGGTTATTTTTGTTAGTTATATATGTGTATCAGTATTCGAAGAGGATTTAAAATACTATTTTATATGCATTTTATTTTATGCATATTGTCACATGATCTTTTGGGCTGCATGTCATTTGATACTTTGACTTGTATTTAAACCTAATTGTTTTTTATTTTATGTAATAGTATTGAGAAAGGGTTCTACCCAAAAGCTTTGATGTTCGTTATCTATAAAGGTGTTTTTTTCTCAACTGTGGTTTTATTTACTGTATTGAATAGCTCAGCCAAGTCCAGGTAGAGGTATGCAGTTTTCTCCTCATCTATTGCCTTGGCCACATTCAAGGATGTCCACCAGGTTTAGTAGGCATGATCTTCCCTTGACAAAGGCAAACAGGGTACGGACTAGTGTCTGAAGGTTGCCAATCTCCATGTTGATCATTTCCATGACAATTCATTGCATATTAAACCAGGCAGACTAATAGGTCAGTTCCCAGGGTCGGTTGTTATTCCACTCCTGTGAAACCATTACATTTAAATGGTACAAAGCAGGTTATAATGCTTAAATTGAAAAGTGACTCAAGTGGTCCTGACAGGTCATCTTTCCAGCTATTTAGAAGGTATCTATGGGGGACTTTTGAGGCCCACTGAGGCTGTGTTTTTTGGCCTGGGCAAGCTTCGCCAAGACCTGCTAGTAGGTATTTCATGGAGGGAGGCACGGCACATTGATGTGTGCTGCCATAGGTTTCGAACATAGCCGTAGAAGGAAGGCTTTGTGGTTATCTTTAGCCTGTGATGCTATCTTGACCTCAAAACTGGTCTTGTTCAACTTAAATGGGAATCTAAGACGACTAATTAGAGACCCCATCATTATGGCAGTTACTCTTCTTGATTTTAGCTATGACTTTTTCCCCTTCTATTATATATCCAATTAAAGTTAGGATTCCACCACTGTGGTTTCTTCTTGAGAGAGTTTGTTTTGGGCTTGCTTCCAGTAGATACAGCAGCCTCTATACAGCCATTTACACGGTTGTACAGGGAGAACAATTCTGCATAGACTGTTGTGAACACAGGTTTGGGAGGGGTACTGAATTCTGATAAACTATGGTTTTTAAAGGAACTATTCTAAAGAAAACTACATCCTATCACAAGTTTGCTGGGGTTACACAGATTATTTTTATTTCTAAGGAGACAACTTTGTGGTCCGACCTCACCAGTGTGAAATGTAACATGCACAGGTGGGAGGGAGGCTTTGCACTGCTCTCCCATATCAGCCAAGTACCAGGTCCAGTAAGTCTGAACCTCTGGCAGGTGTGTGCACTATCTGGTCAAGGGTGCGTGTGTTAATAAAGCCCAGGATCATTATGTCTGCAAGTATAAGGCAGTGTATGGTTCCGAGTCTATACAGAGATAATTTAAGTCTCCCATGAATAGCGTACTTGGTTTAATGGTGTGTTTCCTGTACGTCAAGGAATATACAGGGTGACCTACAATTTGCTAGGATATGGTACGGGAATTCGTCTTTAGTGATTGGCCTGTGGATAAATTCTAAGGCATCATCCTGTTTAACCAATGTAGAGTTATGCTTGTTGCTAGTATAGACTGAGACGACTCCTTTTGTAACGGTCTGTGCAGCCAATGGTCTAAATATGAGGAAGGCATTGAAGCCTTGCACTTCTCGAATACATTTTGCAGGTTTGATTATATATTCCCCATACTACTATATATTATGTTTCGCTAGCTCAGCTCATTTTTGTATCCAACTCAGCTCTACATTACCATCACACTGAACTAGA
Organism: Protopterus annectens; assembly: GCF_019279795.1. Classification (NCBI taxonomy): domain Eukaryota; kingdom Metazoa; phylum Chordata; order Ceratodontiformes; family Protopteridae; genus Protopterus; species Protopterus annectens. Next base: position 723,610,517 of record NC_056741.1, on the reverse strand, counting down.
CAAACTACTGCTTGTAGGTCTTACCCCCAACAAAATCTAAACCCCCCTCGCATCTCAGCAATGTACACATCCTAAACCTTGAATATAACGTAAATAGTTTTCAAAATATTGTAGCACCTCTACCCATTTTTATTGCTCATATACATTTTATCATCTCTTGTACCGCTTTTCCAAAATGAAGACTTTTAATCATGTTTATTATATGTACTTTTACTGACAAGCAAGATATAGAGCAAGACCAGTATGGCTGTCTTTTACTATAACCAACACCTGTACTTTTTGTGCAACTCCCCCCTTTGCATATTAAAACCAAAAAAGCAATATATGAAAGGTCATTGCAAAGAAACTCCAGCACATTTTTATAAACATACAAAGCAGATTTAAAACATATTTCCCAGTAGAGAAATACTTTCCCCTTGCTACATTAAGAATACATTGCACGAGTCTGTGGTACCTACTCCACAATTTAACAGTGCAAAGCTAACAGCTGCACTACAGTATCAGAGTAACACAAGGCAGTACAGGCAAAACCAAACGGGGGAAAATCAATAATCTTGACTACTACTTCCCCTGCAAATCTAAAGTTAGGCCAAGCATGTCCCTATCCATAAAATCATTACAGAAGTGGGCCTCTGCAAAACGTTCATGCTTTTCCTAATTCTAAATGTTGACATGCCAACAGTGCTGCAGAGCATGTGCCAGCATATGGAAACATAGAAATTATTTTCTCCATTCAGAACGATCTCCATAACTCATTTATTTTATTTAAACATTTGTTTACCAGGAAAGTCCGACTTGGAACAAAGTCAATTTTCAGTGGAGGTTCATAGGTAGATACTAGGCTATCTGCCCTAGGGCATTTATAAGCCTAGCCAGAGTGTATTTGACTTCCGTCTCCCTATTAGATTAGCCTACTGTGTCTCTAAAGTAGGTCACAGAAGGTACCCTTTTAAGATTAGTTAACTGTGCCTCTGTCTAGCAGGGACACAGGAGAGATCCCAGGAGTGAATTTGCGATTTGCCACCCACGCGTCCAAATTTCGCTTGAAGAGGGTCAGCGAGGGGCTATGTCTAACATGAATTGGGATTCTATTCCAGAGTGAGGGGAACCTCTGGGAAATGAATCTGTCCCTCCAGCATGTCCTATTTATTTTTGTGCTGAGGTTTAGGTCCCTGGAGCGTGTAGCTCTAAGGGACTTGGATTTTTTGAGGTGGAGCATGTCCATTAATTCTGGGTTTGACATGGCATGGCTTTGTATGTCAGGCATAGATCGCCTCTGAGTAGGCGGTAAGCAACTGAGTAGAGCTGGAGTTTCTTTAGTCGAGCTGCATAGGACATCTGTTTGTAGCCCATGATCCTCTTGGTGAGGTACTTTTGGGGTCTCTCCAGTTGCTGCAGGTGTCGGGTAAGGTAAATCCCAAAAGGAGCATTGTATTCAATTATGGGCCTGATGAGTGACGAGTAGAGGGGCACAATGACCTCTCTTGATCTAGATGCTAACCCTTTCGTGACAAGGTAGGCTATATAGAAGGTCTTTCTAACCACTTTGGCAACGTGATTATCAAAGGAGAGATTACTATCTACGTTGGTCCCCAAATCTCTAATTACTTCTTCCGTACTTAATGGATTACCACCTATGTGGTAATTTGTGGGCATCTTGTTTTCCCAAAGGGGATGACTATGCACTTTTTAGCATTTAGCTTGAGGCCGTGGCTCTGGTACCAAGCATCCGTCTCTGTGAGACCCTTTTGGAGGATGCTTGTGTCAGCTGGAGATTCGATTATGGCCCACCAGTTTGCAGTCATCTGCGAACTTTGTCAGCCATAATCCCCCCATGTTAGCCTGAACCTCAGAGAAGTATATACCGAACAAGAGAGGCCCCAGAACTGAGCCCCTTGGGACGCCACTTGTAACTGGTTTGGATTCGGACATGGCACCTGCGATTCTGACCATGTGAGTTCCATCTCTGAGCCAGTTTGCAACCCATCTTGTGATATAGGGGTTGATATTTAAGCTGGTAAGCTTATTTATTGATGCCCGAGTGGGGTGTTGTGTCGAAGGCTTTTGCGAGGTCCAGGTAGGCTGTGTGGACTACCTTGCCCTAATCTATTGCTTTGGTAACTGTTTCAAAGAAATCAACTAGGTTTAAGAGGCAATATCTGCCCTTAAAGCCGAATTGGGTAGGGTCCAGTGTCTGGAGGCTCCCAATGTCTGTTTAGGAGTTCCATGATAATACGCTCCATAGCTTTACAGACGAGACTAGTCAGGCTTATGGGGCGATAGTTTCTGGGGTCCGTTGTTGCACCACCTTTGTGGAGTGGGACCACTGTAGCTGTACGCCATTCTTTGGTACATATCCTGTAGTAAGGCTAAGTTTGAACAGTGACTTAATGTGAGGGTTCAATTCTTCTTGGAGCTCGTGTAAGACACAGCCTGGGACACAGTCCAGTTCCATAGATGCTGTTTTTTGCTTTTGAGAGGGCAGCTTTCACTTGTGCATCTGTGATGTCAGGGAGGTAACATTCAGTTGGGATAGCCGTTTGCTCCAATGGGGGGGAGTTTGCTCTGAATCTGTCTGCCGGGATGTTGGCTATGTCTGTAGGTTCGGTATATTTTGTACCGTTATGCAACAATTCAGAGCATATCTGGGAGTTTCCGCCCATGTTCCTGACATAACTAAAGAAGGCCTTGTGATTATCTTTAGTGTCTAGGGCAATTTTTCTTTCGAAACTGGCCTTTGATTATTTTATGAGGGATCGAAGTTTCTTGCTAATACTGATCAGAGATGCCTTCCCTTTTTGGGATTTTGCTCGGTCATGTAGTAGCTTCCTCCTCCTGGTGTATAGCTTATTTATGGTCAGGGTCCACCAGACCGGTCTCCTGTTTTTGGAGGAGAGAGTCTTGGTTTTATTTGGGATAGCACGATCCATGCATTCCTGCAGGTGCTCATAGAATACATTTGTAAAGGATTCTGCAGATTGAGCTGTATTATCCTCTGGCCTAGGGGCTTTGAAGGATTCCACCTCAGTCTTGAGAAGTGCAAAGTTGGTTTTGAGAAATTCTTTACAATGATTTCATTGGTTGGGAGTGGGGGACGGGATATGAATGTCCAGGGAAATTTGTTTGTGGTCTGATCTTACCAATGAGGGGTTTACCTCTGGTGTAGAACATAGAGTCCCCATGTTGGTGATGACCAGGTCCAATATGTTCTTCCCTCTTGTGGGAGTGGTGACCAGTTGTTCCATTGCATTAGAGTTGATAAATTCAAGGAACCATTGGTCGAGGGTGTTTGGGCTTGAGTAGTTTTCCCAGTCAATGTTTGGGTAGTTGAAGTCACTCAATAACAGTGTTTGGAGAGACCTTCATAATCTCCAGTGTTCTCAGGAATGCCAAGTGGGGTTCCTGTAATAGGGAGGGTGTTCTGTAGCAGGCTACAAACTGAAAGGCAGTTTTGCCCGCTGTTAGTTGCACATGGATGGTTTCCGACGCTTCGTGCAGTGCCACTAACCTGGAGTTGTAGGTATTTTTGATGAATATAGATACTCCCCCTCCTTTTGTGCTTCGGTCCGAGTTTTGGGGCCGAAACGCATGGTACGAGTTATAACCTGGTAGTGCTGGGGTGCTTTCAGGAGCCTTGAACCAGGTTTCTATTTCTGCACAGACATTGATTTTCTCCATACTGAGGAGAGTCTCGAGTGCCTAGCGAAGCAACGTGGCTTGTCGAGCATGTCACACCACGCTGACATGCATTGGATCCCCTTTGAATGACACCAATACTTTAGCCAATTGTTGAAACTGATCATTTTGTCTTGATACTGTGGCATCACTCTTGGTGAGGGCAAGATGCTACTCAAGGACAGGGTCATACCAGCCTGGGCTACATGGTCAGAGAGCTCCTCTATGTCTCTTTTCATGTAGTCCAGGGAGGTACGTCTCAGGTCATTCACACCAGCATGGACAATGACGGAGTCATACTTGTACTTGCTTTGGAGTGACCCGAGTGCTTGTGTTATGTGGCGGATCCTGGCACCCGACAGGCAGCTTACAGTGACCTTCTCCTTGTTCAGTCTGGTGAGAGGGACGTCAGTGTGCCGGACAGAGTCCCCTATATAACAAGTGTATTTGGTGTGTTTGGCCTTAAGGGCTTTGACTGAGGCACACTGATTTTGTGAGATATGTGATTTGTGGGTATTGTTGAGGAGTGGCTGTTGCTTGGATATCTGCTTAGGAGGTCTTTGCTGTTTAGGCAGGTTTTTATTTAGAGCCTCCGAGTATGTTTTTGCGTGTTTATGTGTTGGGTATGCAGATGCAATAGGTCTGTGTGAGACTGGATTTGTGGTGTGGGTGGTTACCTTTTCCTCCCGACTGACTGTGCCAGTCTTGGGTTGAGAGAGCTCTGCCTCCAGTTTTGGCTGTGTAACTGCATCTCTCATGTATTAGAGTTTGTTAGGAGAGGGTTGTCTGTGTACATAAGGCAATTGTAACATTGCCTCAAAATTCCCAGATTCACCAGCTGGACTGTAGAGTAACCTTGAAACTGTATAGCGTTTTTTTTACTGATCAGATTAGGGAAGGAACTGATTTTTCACTTGATCAGGAAGGACCAATCAGGAGTCTAACACTTATGAGAAGTCAAGGAGGGTGTAGTGCTTTAGTTAGTTAGTGTTTCCTTATAAGAGCTGAGCAAGTGCAGAGCTTTAGAAAGAGAACAGAGTGATTACTTTGAGAGTTTGAACAGTTCTAAGGGAAAAAGCGAAGAGCAGACTGTGGAGCCTGGAATAGTTTAAACCTGTTTAGGCGGTGCTGCCCGACGCTGCTCAGTGCGCAAAACCACGCAGAGAGATGTAGGGTTTTAAGAGAGAGATCAAGGAGTTTAGAATTGACCCAAAATGGCCAATAAAACTACAGCTTCTAGGTAGTAACCACTCCTCCAGGGACAGGCAGGCTGTTCAGTGTTAACCACTCCCACTGGTGAACACAGAGACTTCCCTTTAGCCCAAGCAAGCACTGGCCTTAAAGAAACTTCCAAACAGATCAGAACAGCAAATCTGTAAATGGGAGAAACGCTCCAGATGCATGTCTTTAGAACGTGAGAGAAAACCAGAGCACCTGGAGAAAACCCACACGAATGCAGGGAGGACATACAGACTCCGCACAGAAGGCACCCCATCCAAGAATCGAACTAGACAACCTCTTGCTATAAGGCAACAATGCGGCATCCATGCTCATGCTTTCTAATATGTGAAGTATCACTTTCCACCCTTTTATGGCATTTCTATTGCAGTCATCTTCTTCAGTGCACATCACATCAAGCCTAAACTAAGTTCAACATCCTTCACAATTCAATGTGATTTAATTAAATGACTATGATAGCTCCCAAATAGTTCTCAGGCTTCTGAATGGGCATGTTGATCAAGGGAAAAAAAAATGTTTTATATATATATATATATATATATATATATATATATATATATATATATATATATATATATATATATATATATATATATATATATATATATATATATATATATATATATATATATATATATACATACACACACACACACACACACTATTATATACATATAAAATTCTAGACTGTTTTAAGACAATAGTATCACACAGATGTCTATACAAAAAAATAAATAATTCAGTGTACAACACTGTTCAATGACACTGCTCTTTTACTTATTCAAAATCAGCGAGTTCCAGATAAACACTTTGGGCTTTCAGGATTGAGAGAAATTATGTTTATATCGTCTAATGCACTCGGTGGTGCATATCACAAATCAACTTCAACCTCGACACTGTAAGACAACAGGGATTCCTAAACTCTGAAAGTATTTGATAACACTATACTCAAAACAATGAGTAACACACACAAACCAATTATCAAAAAAAAAAAAAAAAACAAAGAAAAAATCCAGCCAAGCTAGAGTTTCCACTGTGCGATTCCTTAAAAACTTCTATTATAGGTAACATGGGATATATGCAAATTACCCCTTAAGGTCATCAGGTGCATATGGCAGTTCTGAATGCCCATGACTTTTTTTTTTTCCTTTTTAAAAGTCTGTTATGGACAAATTTATGCCAATAAAGCCAAACCCCACTAGCTGTGAACATTTGCATATATCCAATGTTATCTCTAATACAAGAGGTTTTAAGGAATCACACAGTGGAAAATCTAGCTTGGCAAGATTTTTCTTTTAGTTTTTACGGATTTGTTTATTAGTTGGAATATTTTGCAGACTCCCTACTGGTTATGGACATCAGCTGGGTAAAACAACCCTGTGTTGCCAAAGGTCAGCCAAACAGTCCACTTATGCTATGCCGAGGCCATAAGGTTGAAACATGCATGGCCACAGCTAGTGGGGTTTGCCTTTATTGGCCTGAATCAGTCCATAGCATGGTTTTCGACCAAACCACAGTACTTCCACTGCTCTCATAACTTTTACCAATTCAATTGTGCAATCCACAGACAATAACAAAACTAGTGTCTTGCATATTCCTGGACGTATCCAAGGCATCTATACAGAATCATCCTTTGCTCATTTCTAAATTAACGGAACTTAATCTGTCCCCATCCACTATATCTTTGCTCAGCAGCTACCTTTCTAATAGGCAATCTGTTACATGGCTTTCTACACTGTTCCCTCCTCTGCCAATCACCACAGGTGTGCCCCAAGGCTCCATCTTAAGACCACATCTATTCAACATTTTTACTAACAATCTTTATAAATCCTGCTCCAACTCAACTCTCACCCAATATGCGGACAATTCTACAGTCATCGCCTCCTCTGATTATTTCACAGACCTGCTTTCCAAAACCCAGCAAACTTTCACAAATATGGAGACCCGGCTAAGAAATAACCAGCTAATACTCAATGCTAAGAAAACTAAACTACTTCAATTCCTGTCTAAATCACTCTCTCATAACACCTCAACCTTCACTATCACCTTGTTAGTTAGACACCACCACCTTGATAATACAGTAATTTATACAAAGGTTGAACTTTAGTTTATCAAAAATACTAACCAAAAGCTTGGCTTACTATACCGTTAAAATATCTCTCTCACCACAGGCAAGACTGTTACTCTCTCTTGCTTATCTCATACCATGTGTCTCTTCTATGGCTCCTAAATCCTCACTAACCTATAAGCAACACTACTGAATAAGATGGAAAATACTTATAACAAAACAGTAAATTCTCCGTCAACACTCAACATAAATCCCATCACTGCCTGGCCTTGAAAACGCTGAACTGGCTTGAGTCCCCCAATCAACTTCTCTTCTCTCAACTTATTATCCACTTCATCCTCTAAAAACCCTCCTCCTGCTCTAACACTTCAAACATCTTAAAATCACTACCTCCCAACAAGAAAACTTAGAAGCACCAGTCAAAACCTCCTTCACGTTTACAAACCTAAAAAAAAAAAAATCAATTGATGAAACCCTCTACAACTATCTTCAGTCTATCCACTGGAATAAGCTACCTTTAACAATCAGATCACACAGCTCCACCCATTTAAAATCACCCTAAAAGTCCATTTTACTAATACCTGGCCTTGCCCCTGTACACAACCACTGTAAACTTAATCACCTGACCCCCAATGCATACAGCCCCTTCTTAATTCATACTTAATTCTAGCCACAGAACTCCTAATACTTTTTTTTCACTAAATTTCTCCACTACTCATTTACCTCCATCCTTCCTTTTCCCCACTTAGAATCAGGTGAAATCTGAGAAAGGGGAGAAAGCGAACTAGTACTACTCGCCACTCTTATTTATAAATATATATAAAAAAAAAACTCATAATTTTCCCTCTTGTACTAACAGCCACCCTCCCTTTTTTCTGACACTTATCACCTGCTCTCTCTCTACCAACTTCCCATCTGATTCAGATTACTGATGTACATCATGGTGCCTGTAAGAACTACAATTTGATATACAGTACTTTCTGTACTCATCTTAAACTCTGGGTTAATTATCATTACTTCTCCTCTAAACGGGGAAGTCATTGTGTATTGGAGATATATGAATGATTTCAACATATTGTTTTATCTTTTTGTAAACACCTTTATAATGCATGTTTATATTACCTCATGTGGTGGTGCTGCGGTAGCGTTGTCGCCACACAGTAAGACGTCCTGTTCGATTCTCAGCTAGAGTGTCTTCTGTGTGGAGACATGCGTGAATGGGTGTACCTTCGTTGAAGGTTGTGTGTCAGAGGTGACAACTCGGCACGTAAAAATCTACTGCCAATCATGAGCGGACCGGAGCCGAAAGACACAACATAGTGTACTGTTTGTAAACATTTCTGTGGTGTATGCATTACTTTCTGGAGCATTTCTCCCAGGGCCTCTGTTGAAAAGGGGCGGAAACTCAAACATTCCCGGTCAAATGTCAAATAAAATGACTTAAAAAGGAAAAAAAAAAATCATGGGCATTCAGAACTGCCACATAACTCAAACACCTGATGTCCTTAAGGGGTCGTTTGCATATATCCCAGGTTTTAAGAAATCACACAGTGGAAAATCCAGCAGCATAACCAATGTCAAGCTGAAGCTTGCAGAAAATAATTAAAATGGAAGAAACTACAGATAAGCTTTTCACATGCATCTACTCAAACTTAATAAAGAAATAAATAAGCAAAGTTCCAGGACATTATTACTCCTCTGTTACAACAAGAGTGGCACAAGGAAAGAAAAGGACTCTCAAACTATTTCTTCAATTAAACAATTCAGTTACAAAGTGGTGGTGGTGCTGTGGTAGCATTGTCGCCTCACAGTAAGACGCTGTCCGGTTCGATTCTCAGCTAGAGCGTCTTCTGCGTGGAGACGCGCGTGAATGGGCGTACCTTTGTTGAAGGTTGTGCATCAGGGCCGGTAACCCGGTACGTAAAAATCAACTACCAATCATTAGCGGACCGGAGTTCCGCTGTGGCGACCCAACCAGGAAAAGCCTAAACACACAAAGTTACAAAATATTATAAAACCAAACTAGGTGGGGGACTAAGCCCCCCCACACACCCTCTAACTATATAAACCAACTGCAGGATCGCAGTACAGTGGGGAAAAAGGCATATACCTTTTACTTGCCTTACAGTATTCTACACAGTGCCAAAACTTCACTTCAGTAATTTGAGCCGTCAGCGATTTGATCAGGGTGAATTCAAATTCCACAAAAAAAAAGAGACCAAAGCCAAAAAAAAAAACGATAATCCAAGAGAACAGCCAAGAACCGGGAAATGTAAATCTTTAATCCAACAGGAGCCCAATCGAAGGTACAAATAATTGCAGAGTCCACAAATACAAGTATACAAATGAAGTTAAGCGCACTTTCACCTTGCTCAATGCAAAGCTTCCTCAGAACTA
>NC_056741.1:723560121-723600638 GCF_019279795.1 Protopterus annectens | reverse complement strand
ATTTATGGTCAGATCTTACCAATGAGGTATCTCTGGTATGGAACATAAGAGTCCCCATGTTGGTGATAATCAGGTCCAATATGTTTTCCCCTCTTGTGGGAGTGGTGACCAGTTGTTCCATAGCATTTGAGTTTATAAATTCTAGGAACCGTTGGGCGAGGGTGTTGGGGCTTGAGTAGTTGAAGTCACCCAATATGATGGTGTTTGGAGAGCCCTTCATATTCTCCAGTGTTCTCAGGAAAACTGAGTGGCGTTCCTGAGTTTGGGAGGGTGGTCTGACCCACTGGCCCTAGGTAATATACTCCCAGTTCCTTTGCATGCAGGGAGAGTTTTCTTCCTAGGGGTGCAAGTACTTGGGCATGGCTGGGAAGAATGAAGGACAAGCCATAGTGAACATTTTCCATAAAGGGGTGGCTTACCACTCCCTGTTTTTGAGGTGGGAGTACTCCATTGTTTAGATCTGTGCATACCCTGAGACTGTAGTCTTTGTGGTCTGTTGCCCCTGGTTTGGACTGAGAAGGTCTGGGAGGGACTGGAAAGGACCAGGTTTTTGAAGACCAATGTCTACTGAATCTAGGTGTACCTGTAAGAAATCTTTAACCATTTGCATAGACTTAGCTTTTTCCTGCATCTTTTTTAGAACTTTCACTGCTTTTGTGTCAAACATTCTTGGTTTAATGGAACATCTAGTAATTTTGCTTTGACATGGTCAGGCAAGATTTGTTCCTTCAGCCAAGCATACCTTCTCAGAACAGACCCAGTGACAGCAGCCTTGCAAGATGCTTCTAAGGAATCAAAACCACACTGAAAAGTATGTTTACCAACTTGGTTTGCAGAATGCATTAACTCTTGCAAATCTTTATTTTCTGCACAATCAGGAATCAACATCATTTTTTAATTAGTTCAATAATATGCTGCTGGTACCTCAACATGTGAAACTGGTGATTTAAAGCCTTGATGGCAGGAGTTGCAGAGGTATATACCTTCTTACCTCATCTGTCTAAAGCCCTATAATCCCTGTCCTAAGGGGTAGGGTTTTTGGCTGTAGTAGCCTTAATACCTTTAGGTCCCTGGGAAATGGTCTCTGGATCCGCAGTACGATTTTTAAAGAGAATTTTGTGAGAGTCAGGTACTCTGTAGTACCTGTCAGGCTTTCTAGGAGCTGGTGGTAAAGTATCAGGGGTAAGACTGGATTCCATGAAGACTTCTACAATATCCAGGACGTGGTATAGCTAGAGGCCTGTGCTGAGGCAAGTCTAAAAACTCCCAGAGTCTCTTTTTGGACTGTGGGTAGTACTGGCATTCCCAGTGAAAATGCTCTCTTAGGGTATGCAAGGTTTCATTGAAAGAAAAGTCCTCTGGAAGAGGGGGTGGGGGAATGGAATCTTCTGCATTTGAATCCTCACAAGTAGATAAGGGTATGTCCTGGTAATCAGGGTCATCAAACATTGCAGAATTAGAAGCAAAATCAATTATTTGTCTTTTAGAGGGGGAAGGCTGGCTTCCACTAATTAAAGTAACAAGGCCGTCAGCCATTCTAAGCATTTGCTTCTGTGGCATGGGAGCTTGAGAATGCCCTTTGGTCGTCTGTTTCCTAGGCCTAGTGCGAACTCTGGGCCATGGAAATTCGGTACTTTTAGTCAGAAACAAAGTAGTTGGTTTAATACGAACATCGGAGGGTCTGAATAGACCCTCAGAGCCAGTGCCTACACAGCGACTCCGGACCCAACCAAGGTAGAGACATCAACAGGTTCCACAGTCGAAGCATCTTGCGACATAGCGAACTCCAAATGGGTCTCAATAGAGGCCTGCGAATCTGCAGAAGCGGGTATCAGGGGCTGCGAAAGCGCCTCACTAAGAAACGGCGGACTGGCGACTAGCTTAATGGAAACGTTGACGTCAGTTTTGGACCTATGAGGTCTGTTTCTGTCTTTATCCTTACGTTTTTTTCGGAATATCGGTAGTCGGATGGCTTATCAAAGCCATTTCGGAATATAGAGAACGACAGCAAAAGAATTTAACAACAAAAATAGCCTGATGACGAATAGTTCAGGCATTGAAAAAGGCACAAAACCGGCAGCAAGGAATGTCGTGGTCTGGGCCTAAACAGGTGATGTAGTAAGAATGAAAATCTCTGAGTTATTTGCTTTCCACAGGCAAGACAACTGTTAACTTTTTCTGACATTGGTTAGAGCAAGAAAAAAGGATCCCCAATGGGGTGCACTTAGCATAAGAAGACTTCAGGCTTGAAACTCGAAAAAATGAAAGTTTCAGGTAGTGGCCGACTGGCACTTGCGAGCTGCTTCTGCTTCGGGCTCCCACACAGCAAGAATAGCTGATGTAATGGTGTCGGCTACATGTTTTATACCCTTGACGACCTGACGTCATGGAAGAGGCAACAGCATCCGAAATCCCTAGAGTCTGGTATTCGGGCCGACTAATGGCTACCTGCAGGCACATATACCCAAGTGTGATAACTGCAACAGTGAAACATGAAGAACATCCAATGTTCTGAAGAGTACCACAAAATATAAACATGTAAGGAACTTACCAAAACAGTAGATATTACAGTAGGATCACTGTTGCAGTACTAATGACCACTCAAGACTTCTGATGCAGAAGTCAACACATCCAGACTGAATTAAAAAGACTTGTACACTGTACCTTTTGATGACACCCCTTGTAAAGTCTGCAAATATGAAAATTCCAGTGGTATCTTGGGAAACCCTAAAGTCAACACACTCAGTCGCTGGTAGGAAACGTTACCTATCCTGCTTTGCATCTGGTAAGAACTCGATTACTGGGTGCAACAATCACAGAAACACTGGGGTTTCATTTATACAGATTCCAGTTAGTCAGATTCTGACCAAAAATGCCTTGGCTACAGCTTTGGTAATCCACACAAGGGGACAAGTCCAGGATATTTGGGACAGCAGACAATTATTCTGTAATATACGGGTGTGATCTGTTGTCCACAAAAGACAGCTGGCAACACTAACTGCAGTGTTAAATATGACCACAATGGTCCTGTTGGACAGATATTCGAAAAGACTTTGTTTTGTCCAGGGAAATCTTATGTTGCCTATGCACATTTAAGAAATGATTTTTTTTCACCCTTACTTTGTGGACAGGTAAAGAAAACAGGAAGGCTGATTGGTTAAGGAAAAGCTGCGACTGCTTTATGAGTTTATGAATACAGGTGGTACTGGAACGGTCAGTGATCTTGTCTTTATGAGAAGAGCACCGATGGTTTTTCACACATCAGGGCTTGGAGTGCTGAAATATAGCAAGCAAGATGGTGCTACTTAGAGAGGCATTTTCCATGAGAGCATTTTGATGACAGCTAAAGTCGCAGGGTAAGTTTTCCCAGCATGAAAATGAGGTCTTAAAGGATGTAGGTTCCTTTCAGGGTGGTAAAGTGTAAAATTATACTGTTTTGTTGACTGATGAGAGAAAATGGGGGTGGGGTACAAGCAGAAATGACAGAGATGTGAATTTTAATGGATACTTAAGACAGTCTTTTCTTGTAAAATTCTGAGACAGCAAACTAGGAGCAGCATGGAGTGAAGCAGCTGTTGACCTCTGTTAAGGCACAAGTGGAAGACTTCAGTTCACTTTGAAGTGTAAGACTGCCTTGGCGCTAGGTCTCCTAGATTCTTTTAGTATGGCTAAGATGTCCTCTGCAAACAAATGTCTGGAGAAGTAAATGCTACCTACGCTGGGACCCCCCCCCCCCCAAGCCAGCTTCAATATGCTCAAGTGAGACAGTACTGTGTACCCATTGAGCAGAGTAACAAGATAAACCTTCATGGCTCCGCAGGGCCAGCCTTAGCTGAAACAGCACCCAAGGCGAAGTAGTGCTCCGGTGCCCCTTAAGCCCCACCCACAACATACTCAAGAAACACCCCTATTTCAGCCACACCCACAGGTAGGTCACTCCCCAAGAAAGCCACTCCAGTCATTTCCTTAAATCATTTAAATGCATAAAAAGAGAAAAGATACCTTGTAATGTAGTTAACCTACAACTACCTTTGTGTGTGTGTTTCCTACTGTAAATACCAGAGCTGGATCATGGTCAAATAGGGCCCTAGGCAGGTAATAGCCCCCATAGCAGCCCCTTCTGCAGCAACCCCCCCCCCCCACCCCAGCAGCAGCTCCCTCCCCAGCCACTCCAGCATTACATTACTTGGCTATTTCTCCTCATTTACCATAAACACTGTTCAAACCTGTCGGTGTGCACACTGTTTTCTTATTTACTTCTGCAATGATTACAATTATTGAAATAAAATAGAAAAAACACAGCCATTTGCTAAACAAACAATACAATCTCACAATGAAAAGAGATTTAGGATGAGCAGTAAAACTTCTCTGCCCTTGAAACTCACATTCATTGAAACCGCATTAAAACCCGCATTCAAATAAAATGCATCTGGCCAGTGGAGAATTAAGTTTACCAAACTACAGGCTCCTTAAACACATTCTTATGGCCATGCATATATGTGTGTGTTGACTGACCCTCCTGATTGTATTAAACTATATTCCCTGTATAATAAAGCACCACCTATTAGTGTGCGTTTTAAAGTTGGTTTTGAACATTTTTCCAGTGAGCAATGAAACGAAATGTATGACCCAATAATGACAAAACTTCCCATTTCAGAACATTTTAATCATAAAAGGCCACTCAAACTTCTGTCATTACAATCCACGAGTATCAGTCAATAAGCACAATCTCCACAGAAGTAAAATTCATCCAAATATTTCTACATTAGAGATTTGTAACTAATAAAAGGCTGTTACTGCCTAACAAAGTACAGTTGTGTACACTTACCATAAATGTAGATGTTAGAGTGTCTTCACTGTTGCAGTCATCACTGTAGGGTTCTTCCTGCTGGCAGGCAGCCCTCGGTAGGTCAGAATCCCAAAGTCTAGGTCTGGCGTCGGCTGTTCAGTCATGCTCCCTGACGTCAGAGCGCCAGGAGTACAAAGCTGCCAGCCGACGCCATATTCTCCAGTTTTTCTTGCCCCAGATGTCAGGTGCCCAAAAGTGTAGGCCAATAGTAAAACAAAAATGTAACATACAACAAACCCCATACCCTGTAGCAAATACACCTCAGAAGGGTGAAGTAGGAAACCACATTAATGGAAGTATAAGAGGGGACAGGAGGGTGGGTAACCCAGACTGCAACAGTGAAGACACTTGAACATCTACATTTATGGTAAGTGTACACAACTATATTATGTTCATCGTGTTTCACTGTTGCAGTCATCACTGTAGGGTTGAATCCCAAAGCTGAGATAAAGGGTGGTGGTTATAGAATAGAAGGGGTGGCTAGAAGGCCCTGCAAGACTGCAGAAGCAAAGCCTGCCCTGGACTTAGAGTAAAGAGGGAGATTATAGTGCTTAGAAAAAGTATGCACTGAACTCCAAGTTGCATCTTCCAAAATATCTTTGGTAGGTACTCCCCTGAAAAAGGCAGCTGAAGTAGCAGCAGCTCTGGTAGAATGAGTCCTCATTTTTCCTGGGATTTGCTTTCCATGATGAGTAACAATCTGATTCCATGAGCAATCCATTTAGAAATGGTCTGTTTTGAAATAGCTTTGCCTTGGGAATTTGTTGCATAAGAAACAAACAGTTGCTCTGTTTTCCTGATATCCTAGGCTCTGTCCAGGTAAAAACGAAGTTGCCTGTGTACATCCAAGGAATGCAAGATCCTTTCCCCCTTATTTTGTGGATTAGTGAAAAAAGTTGGCAGGTGAATAGTTTGGTTTAAAGCCACTTTAGAAACCACTTTAGGCATGAAAGTAGGATTAGTCCTTAAAGACACCCTATCTTGATGAAAAATAATATAAGGTTCCACAGCCATGAGTGCTTGTAACTCCGAGACTCTCCTGGCTGAAGTCAAAGCCAGTAGGATAGCTGTCTTCCATGATAAATACTTAATATCAGATGTGGCAGCAGGCTCAAAAGGAGGCAGAGTGAGTTTTTCCAGAACATAGTTGAGGTCCCAAGCAGGTTATGGGTGGTATCCTAGGGGGCCTTAAATTCTTTGCTCCTCTGAGATATTGTTTCAGAAGTGGATGTGAAAAGATTGGAGATCTGTATTGTAATGTGCAGAGATAGCTGAGGCATGTATTTTTATGGAGGAGAAGGATAAACCCTTATGTAGCATGTCTGTCAGGTAATGTAAAATCAATGGGATATTAGGAATGAGAGGATCCGAATCATGAGCATGCATTCAGGTGCAAAATCTCTTCCATTTACCTGCATAAGATTTTCTAGTGCTGCGCCATCTGGCTTCTAAGATGACATCCATGACTTGTTTGGGAAGGGTAGGATTAATCATAGACCCTGAATATTCCAGGCTGCCAGGCTGAGAGTTGTGATATGAGAGTGCAGAACCTGGCCCTGGTGTTGGGACAAAAGATTTGGAATCTGAGGTAGAATCCAAGGAGGCTCCTGGGATAGATTTATCAGTGTTGAGTACCAAAATTGACGAGGCCAATTTGGGGCCAGTAAAATCATCTTGGGTTTGTCCTGCTTGATCTTTAATAACACCCGTGGAAGAAGAGGTAGTGGAGGAAAGGCATACCCAGAGAGGTTCCTCCAACTGAACGAGAGAGCATCCACTTTCCATGCTAGTTTGTGAAATGTCCTTGTGCAAAAAACCTCGGAGGCCTGTCCTAATCCTGGTGGTTGAGGGGGGATGCAAACAGATCTATGTCCGGGCAGCCCCAGGCTTCTGTAATCATCTGAAATATTTGGGTGTCTAGCATCCACTCGTGTGGGTGGGACAGGTTCCTGCTCAGGCTGTCTGCCAGAATATTTTGTTTCCCTGGCAGGAACTGAGCCTGTAGATCCACTTTGCAAGCTAGAGCTGTGTTCCATAGAGTCATGGCTAGTCTGCAAAGGGGGTAGGAGTGTGAACCCCCTTGCTTGTTTATGTACCACATAACTGTGGTGTTGTCTGTCCGTATCAGTAGTTGCCCTGGCTGTAGAAGATCCCTGAAAGCCAAGAGGGCATTCTGTACAGCTAACATCTCTCTTAAATTGTTACGTATGTGCTTCTGATCCTCTGTCCAAAAACCTTGCAGGCCTTTCCCCTGCAAGTGGGCTCCACATGCGTAATCAGAGGCGTCCGTGGTTAACACTTGGCTGGCTGGAGGCAGACTGAAGGCTTTCCCTTTGTTGTGAAGACATGCCATGGTCCACCAATGGAATTCCTTTTGTAGGCAAGGCAAAACAGCAATCTGTGTCTAGACTGTGGCAATGCTGGGACCATACACTTTTTAGGTACCATTGTATTTTTCTCATATGTAGTCTTGCATTTGATACGAGACGGATGCAGGAGGCCATGTAACCCAAAGCCTGCAGGAATTTCCTTGCAGTTAGCGGAGACATTAATGCCAAGGTTTTGAAAGTTGAAGCCAGCTGTAGTTGCTTTTTGGATGTCAGGAATGCCATCTGGGTTGTTGTGTTTAGAAGAGCACCCAGAAAAGTTATCTGTTGTGTGGGTGTCAAATTTGACTATGTTCACAGTGAATCCCAGGTACTTGAGTAGATTTTGAACAGATTCCAGGTGCTGGAGTAAGACATCCTTGCTGTCCGCTTGAATAAGGCAGTCGTCCAGATAAGGGTAAATTTGAATTCCCTTGAGTCTGCAATAAGCTACTACTGTTGCCAGGCACTTGGTGAAGACCCTGGGCGCAGTAGACAAGCCAAAGGGCAGCGCAGAGAATTGGTAATGTTTCGAGCCGGCCTTGAACCTGAGGTATTTTCTGCACTCCTGTCTGATAGGGATGTGTAGGTAAGCCTCCTTTAAATCCAATGTCACCATCCATGCATTTTTGCTCAACATTGGCAGGAGCTGCTGCAGAGTAAGCATCTTTAACTTTGGTATCTCCAGGAAAGTACTTAAGACTGACAGGTCCAGGATGGGCCTCCATGAATTTTGGGGAAAGTACAGTTTTGTACCTACCATAACTGTAGATGTCCGAACTGGATAGCATCTGCAGTCATAACAACTGGGTTGTCCTGTCGTCAGGCAGCCCTTCAGTCGGCCGGATTCCAAAGTCCGGGTCCGGCTTCGGCTGATGTCGCACTTCACCCGACGTCATCTCTGTTGGTCTTCGGGTATAAAGGCATCAGC
Source organism: Protopterus annectens (assembly GCF_019279795.1). Taxonomy (NCBI): domain Eukaryota; kingdom Metazoa; phylum Chordata; order Ceratodontiformes; family Protopteridae; genus Protopterus; species Protopterus annectens. Next base: position 723,592,492 of record NC_056741.1, on the reverse strand, counting down.
CAACGCCATTTTCCTCAGTGTTTCTTGCCCCAGATGCCAGAAGCCCTCTTGAAGGCTAAAATTTGGATATATGCCAATGTTTCCAAAAAGATAGAGGTAAACACAAAAATAAGCATGTATGTACATATATACAAACAAATACACCATAAAAGACTACACCCCCCAACCAGCTAGCTATTAGGAGAGTAAACACCCTAGGAGTACCACAGAGGGGAAGGAGGGAGGGTAATCCTGACTGCAGATGCTATCCAGTTCGGACATCTACATTTATGGTAGGTACAAAACTGTACTATGTCCTTCATGGATGCATCTGCAGTCATAACAACTGGGTAGAATACCATAGCCAACTAAGGGAGGAGGATAAAACTAGATTATGGTGTGTTTAGGATCCCTTGCAGTACAGCAGTGGCAAACCCTGCTCGGGATCTGGAGTATAGAGGCAAATTATAATGCTTGGCAAATGTATGCACGGAGGTCCAAGTAGCCGCCTCAATAATGTCTTTGGTTGCCACTCCTCGTAAGAAGGCTGTGGTAGTGGCTGTTGCCCTTGTAGAATGAGGCCTTATGTTCTGTGGAATTGGTTTTCCATGGAAGGAGTAACAGAATCGTACGCAATTTCCTATCCATTTGGAGATTGTAGGTTTGGAAATAGCTTTTCCTTCCCTTCCTGTTGCATAGGCTACAAAAAGCTGGTCAGTCTTTCTGCTATTTTTTGTTCTGTCCAGGTAGTAGCGTAGCTGTCTGTGTACATCCAAGGTATGTAGTATTCTTTCCCCTCTGTTTTGTGGGTTGGGGAAGAAGGTAGGTAGGTGGATTGCCTGGTTTAAAGACACTCTGGATACCACCTTAGGCATAAATGTAGGATTAGTCCTCATGGACACTCTATCTTGGTGGAAGATTAGGAAGGGTTGCACTGCCATTAAGGCCTGTAGTTCTGAAACCCTCCTTGCTGAAGTAATTGCCAGTAGGAAAGCAGTTTTCCATGACAGGTGTTGAAGGTCTGCTGTTGCTGCTGGTTCAAAGGGTGATAGTGTCAACTTTTCTAGTACAAAGTTTAAGTCCCAAGCTGGTAATGGTGGTTTCCTTGGAGGTTTTACATTCTTGATTCCTCTGAGGAACTGCCTGAGCAAAGGGTGCGAAAAAACAGGTGGATCAAAGCTGTATTCTGCTGAAATAGCTGATGCATGTATCTTGATGGAGGAGAAGGAGAGGCCTGAATAAAGAAGTTCGGCCAGATACTCCAGAATGTTAGGCATATCTATGTTTGACACATCTTTTCCTCTTTCAGTACTCCAAATGACAAACCGTTTCCATTTTCCAGCATAGTTCCTTCTTGTTGAAGGTCTGCGTGCTTCAAGAATAATGTCTTTAACTCTTTGGGAAAGTTCTGGATTAGCTGCTGCTATGTGATGTTCCATGCAGCCAGTTGCAACGTTTTCAGGTTTGGATGTATGATGCTGTAGTTGTTCTGAGTTAATATCAAAGGCATCAGGGGTATTGGCCACATATTGTTCCGAGACATGCTCCTCAGCAGTGGGTACCAGTGTTGTCTTGGCCAGTTTGGAGCTATCAGGATTATCCTTGGACGTTCTTCCTTGATTTTTAGTAGTACTTTGTGTATCAAGGGAAGAGGTGGGAATGCATATGCTGTTAGGCCTTTCCAGCTGAAGGAGAGCGAATCCACCTTCCATGCTAGTGGGTGGAATGTCCTTGTGCAGAATTTTTTGAGCTGGTGATTGAGAGGTGATGCGAATAGATCTATCTGAGGCATTCCTCATTTCTTTGAGATGGTCTTGAAAATGTCCGGGTGCAGCTTCCATTCGTGGGCATCTGATGTGGTTCTGCTTAGTATGTCTGCTAGAGTATTTTCTTTTCCCGGTACAAATATTGCCTGTAACTGGATGTTGTAGCTGAGTGCCAGGGTCCACAGCTCCAAAGTCATTCTGCATAGGGGGTATGAATGAGTGCCTCCCTGTTTGTTGATGTACCACATGACTGTGGTGTTGTCTGTCCTTATCAACTGGCCCTCTTGGAGAAATGGTCTGAACTTTTGGATTGCCAGTTTTACTGCTAGCATTTCTTTTAGGTTGATGTGCAGGTGAAGTTGATCCTGTGTCCACAATCCTTGCACGCATTTGTCCAGCAGGTGGGCCCCCCATCCTAGGTCTGAAGCGTCTGTTGTGATGGTCTGGCTTGCTTGACATCTGCGAAAGGGTAGCCCTGGATTTGACTGGCATGCCTGAGCCCACCATAGGAACTCCTGTTTTAAGCATGGAATTAGTGGGATTTCTGTTTCTAGGCTGTGCCTGTGTTGGGACCATAAATTCTTTAGGTACCACTGTAGTTTCCTCATATGTAGTCTGGCAAGTGGGACCAAGATTATGCATGATGCCATGAAGCCCAAGGCCTGTAGTACTTTTCTTGCTGTTAACTTGTTCAGTTTTGTTAGAGCCAAGAAGTAAAGAGGAAGTTCTTTTTGTTTTTCTGCAGTTAGGAATGCCATTTGTTTTACTGTGTCCAATTCAGCCCAAGAATGTCCTTGTTTGGGATGGTATCAGCCTTGACTTTTGTAAATTGACTGTGTATCCCAGTGCTTGTAGCAAGTAAATGACCCTTTGTAAATCTGTTGTCAGCTTGCTTTTGTTGTCCCCTTGTAGCAGGCAGTCGTCCAGGTATGGGTAAATTTGAATTCCCTGTAGTCTGCAATGGGCGATTACTGATGCCAGGCATTTTGTGAATACTCTGGGCAGTAGATAAGCCAAAGGGCAATGCTGAGAATTGATAGTGCTCTGATCCTGCAAGAAATCTGAGGTATCTTCTGCAGATTGGTCGAATGGGGACGTGCAGGTATGCCTCCTTGAGATCTAGAGTTACCAGCCAACACTCCTTGCCCAGCATGGGAAGAAGTTGCTGTAGGGTCAGCATTTTGAATTTTGGGACAATGATGTATGTATTTAAGGTGGACAGGTCGAGAATTGGTCTCCAACTTTTTTCCTTTCTTGGCACTAGGAATAGTCTGGAGTAGAACCCCTTTCCTTGCTCTGCTGTTGGCACTCTTTCCACAGCTCTCATGTTTGCTAACTGCATTATCTGTTGTAGAGCCTCTGTTTTTGATTTGGAGGTAGATTTGGCATTCCTCTTTTGACTGGTAAAGTGTGGAAGTGGAACCGGTAACCTTGATCTATGGTTTTTAAAACCCACTTGTCTTTTGTTATATAGTGCCAGTTCTTTGCAAATAAGGTTAACTTTCCGCCTAGAGGTGCTGCTATTTGTTCCCTGGTAGGCGGATGTAGGGTTAAGTCACTGTGGCTGTGTTGATGTAGTGGCAGTGGTTGTGTCTGTGCCTCTGTTGTTGCCTTGCCACTGTCGTCCTCTGTAGGCACCTCCTCTGGATTGGTTTTTGCCTCTGGAACGTCTATTCCTGCCCCTTTGAAATCTTGTGGAGTCAGGAAAGGACCAATTTTTGGCAGGCCAGTTCCTGCTAAACCTTGGGGGTTGAACCTGCAAGAAATCTTTAACCGTTTGAACAGATTTTGCCTTTTCTTCCATTTTCTTCATAACCTGCTGTGCAGGTGTACCAAACAAACTTGTCTTATCCATAGGAGCATCTAGCAACTTAGCTTTAACATGATCGGGTAAGGCTTGCTCCTTTAGCCATGCATGCCTTCTTATCACTGTGCCAGTCATGGCTGATCTAAATGAAGCCTCCAGTGCATCATAGCCACATTTTAAGGAATGGTTACTAACCTGTTGTATGTTATTTACCATTTCTAATACATATTTCTTATCAAGAGATTCATCAGTGGTTAGCTTTTTGGTTAACTGATCAAGCATAAACTCTTGGTATTGTATCATGTGAAACTGACAGTTTAAAGCTCTAGCTGAGAGAGTAGCTGAAGTGTAAACCTTTTTGCCCCATCTGTCTAATGACCTTGCTTCCCTTTCAGAAGGAATAGGGTTTTTAGCTATGGTCGCGGCTACTGCCTTGGGACCCTGGGATATAGTTTCGAGGTCTGCAAGTGGGGCCTTGTAAAGGTGGTGATGAGTGTCTGGCACCCTGTAAAACCTGTCTGGTTTGGCAGGGGCTGGAGGTAAAGAATCTGGTGCGGAGCAGACATCATTGAAAGCATCATCCACCACAGGGAGAACAGGAGGTATAGCTAAGGGCCTGTGCTGTGGAAGGTGCAGAAAGGTCCTAAGTCTTTTTCTGGAGTCTGAAAAATCCTGTTGCTGCCATTGGAACTGCTCTCGCATGGCATGCAAGGTTTCCCCAAAGGAGAATTCTTCTGGTGGGGAAGCAGCTGGAATGGATTCTTCAGCATCAGAGTCTTCAAAATTGGAGAAAGGAGCCTCTGGCTGGTCAGTTATGTCTGATTCATCGGCAGAATCATCAGAGGACACTGGCTCAGGGGGCTCTGCCCTAGGTCTCTTCTCTGGGGCTGAGAGGCCCTGTCTGGGTGAGATTGAGATCCTCTAATTAATGAAATTAAATCTTCTGCCAGAGTAAGCATTTGAGAACTAGAAGAGGGCCTGGTTGTAGGGGGTTTAACAGGCACTGTTTTTGTAGTCTTGGCTGCTTTAGCCCTGGCGAAGGCCTTAATGGACATGGCTGCTGGAGGCCTAGCAGCACCACGTGCTGGGGTAGAGACATCCAAGGGAATAGTGTCTGATAAGTCAGTGGCAACCACCGTAGTGGGTAAAATTTCTGAGGCCGATTCAAGAGTGGTAGCAGGGGCCTCAGTTGTAGAGATAGATTCAGCTGTACTTTGATCAGTTTTCTCGGTTTCAGCCGAAACAGAGACACTCGCGGTTTGCTTAGCCATGGTTTCGGCCGAAACCGCGTACCGCAAGTGTCGGTCTTTATCTTTGCGTTTTTTTGGCAGATTGGGTAGTCGGAGGGTCCGACGGCATAATGTACGCAAAATCAGAATCGAAAAACTGTTCTGCAAACTCAGACCGACGCCTAAGCGTTCGTCGGTTGAAAGAAGCACAGGCCGAACAGGCTGCTACGTCGTGGGCTGGGCCTAAACAAGGCAGACAATAAGAGTGGAAATCTTTATGAGGTATTTGTTTCCCACAGGTTAAACAATTGTTAACTTTTTCTGACATCGGCTGAGGCAAGAAAGAGTCCCCAACGGGGTACTTAGCTTTAGAAGTCTTGAAGTAGTATTCGTAGAGTAATCTCTGGATCCGACCGACCGGCACTTGCGAACAGCTTCTGCTTCGGGCGCCACGCGGCAAGAAAGACTGAGGAAAATGGCGTCGGCTGATGCCTTTATACCCGAAGACCAACAGAGATGACGTCGGGTGAAGTGCGACATCAGCCGAAGCCGGACCCGGACTTTGGAATCCGGCCGACTGAAGGGCTGCCTGACGACAGGACAACCCAGTTGTTATGACTGCAGATGCATCCATGAAGGACATCTAGAAAGAGCCTTTTGTAAAAGCTTTGCCCCATCTCTGATTGTGGAACCAGTTCTATGGCCCTCATAGCCATGAGGGATTCCACCTGGTTTAATGCCTCTGCCCATTTGTGTTTTGGTAGGTCGGCCATCCATTTGGTCTTGGCAAGGTATGAACGTGGAATTTGTAACCTCTTGATACTACACCCAGAACCCACTTGTCTTGGGTTATGTAAGTCCAATTTTGTTGAAAAAGAGAGAGTTTTCCTCCTAGAGGGGCTTCCAGGATTCCTGGAGCCATGCAGGGGGAGTCATTGAGCCTGTTTTCTGTAAGATTGAGGTCGGTCCTCTCCACCCCTGGGGGTGGAAGCACTCCACTTGTCTAGGTCTGTGCTTGGGCCCTCCCTCTGGAATGCCTATATCTACCCCTCTGAGGCCTGTCCGAGCTGGGAAACTACCAATTTTTAGTTGGCCAATTTCTGCTAAATCTTGGGGGCTGAACTTGTAAGAAATCCTTAACCGTTTGCATGGATTTTGCCTTCTCCCCCATTTTCTTTATCACCTCTTCAGCCTTAGACCCAAACAAAACATTATGCTGTACAGGAGCATCCAGTAACTTTGCTTTAACTTAATCAGGTAAGTTTTGTTCCTTTAACCAAGCATGTCTTCTAATGGCTGTGTCAGTGGCAGCCGCCCAGCATGAAGCCTCCAAGGCATCAAAACCACAGTGTAAGCCATGCTTCCTCACTTGCTCAGTAGCATGTATCAAATTGTGCAATTCCTTATTATCTGCACATGCAGAAATGGTACCTAGCTTTTGTTTCATAACAGACAGCAGAAATTGCTGATATTTTAGCATATGAAATTGACAATTTAAAGCCCTAATAGATAAAGTAACAGACGTGTACACTTCTTTGCCCCATCTCTCCAAAGCTCTAGAATCCTTATCTGACGGAATAGGGTTTTTAGCAGAGACGGCCTTAACACCCTTAGGACCCTGAGAAATGGTTTCTGGATCGGCAGCAGGATTTTTGTAAAGGAACTGGTGGGAGTCAGGGAACCTGTAATATCTGTCAGGCTTAGCAGGGGCTGGAGGAAAGGAGTCAGGAGTTAAATTAGCCTCAGAAAAGGCATCATCCACAATATCCAAAACAGGAGGAATAGCCAGGGGTCTATGTTGGGGAAGAAGGAAATCCCTAAGCCTTCTCTTAGATTCAGAGTACTCCTGTCCTTCCCAGTGAAAATGTTCCCTCATGTCATGTAAAGTTTCCCCAAAAGAAAAATCCTCAGGGGGAGAAGCTGATGGAATGGATTCCTCAGCATCAGAATCCTCATAAGGAGGGAAAGAATATTCCTGGTCAGAGGAAGACACTGAAGAAATAGATGCCTGATCAGAAGATTCATAATCCAATTCTTGCTTTGGCCTTTTGTCTGGAGGGGGATGTGAACCCCTAATAAGTCCTCCGCCATTTTAAGCAGCTGTTTCTGAGATTTGGGTCCCGGATCAGAAGAGCCTGGGCTGGTATCTTTGATTTAGAAAGAGTCTTGGTCTTTGTCTTTATCAGAAGCTGTGTAGGCCTGAAAACCCCCTCGGAAGCCGGTACCTGCACAGCGGCTCCGGACCCATCCGAGGGAGCATTGTCCGAAGGTCCTGCAGCTGGAGTACTCCAAGGCCTAGTTGGCTCCTCGTGGGAGTCCATTTCGGCAATCGGTTCTGAAATGGCTGACGACAGGGGCTGCGAAAGCGCCTCACTGACGATGGCCGAACCTGAAGCTGGCTCTGCTTGTAAACCGTCGTCCGATTTGGACCTCGGAGGCCTGTCCTTATCCTTGCGTCGTTTGTGAACTCCGGTAGTCGGAAGCGTGTCCGACATTTTATAATTAAATCACCTGCCAAAGTAGTGAAAAGCAAAATCGTACCTCCACTTAATAGTGCGTTGGTTAAATCTAGCAGAAAACCGACAACTAGCTACGTCGTGGTCAGGGCCTAAACAAGGAATACAGTAAGAGTGGAAATCCTTATGAGGTATTTGCTTCCCATAAGAAATACAATTAACTTTTTCTGACATCGGACTGGAGCAAAAAAAAAAAAAAGTTTCCTCAACGGGGTACTTAGCTTTAGAAAAGTAAGTCTTCGGAATGAAGCACGAAAAAATATCAGGAGTCAGCCGACCAGCACTTGCAAACAAATTCCACCGCATGGCAAGAAAGACTGGAGAACATGGCATTGGCTGGCAGCTTTGTACTCCTGGCGCTCTGACGTCAGGGAGCATGACTGAACAGCCGACGCCGGACCCAGACTTTGGGATTCTGGCCGAACGAGGGCTGCCTGCCGGCAGGAAGAACCCTACAGTGATGACTGCATAAATTCAGTGCTTGCTGCCCTTGAAGAATTAACTGCCTATGTTACAAAAAAGAAAAGGATATATCGGTAATGTTGCAATAGGGAATGACTGAGACCCTGACACCCAAGTTCACAGTTACTAGCCATCTTATACAAAGGAGGGCACACTAAAGAAATGCAGAACCCCTACCCCGTAAAATGCACCAAATAATCGGAAACTAGGTTATTACATACCATACCTCCATTACCTCTCAAACTCTTAGCACAAGAAGAAAGTTGCTAGAATTACGGCATTTGTATTGGCATACATTTTCTGAATTAAATGAAGGTTGAAATTGAAATGTATGACATTTAGTTATTTAAATCCTCAGTGATTTGCCAGAAAACCACAAATATTATGAGGAAGAGGTCAAAGATATGGGGCACAAATCTGAACAGTTGAGAGGTATGCATACCTCTCAACCTCTTAGTGCAAGAAATCTGAACAAAGCCTAACATAATATGGATGCAGTGGCCGAAAAAATAGGGATAGATTTTAAATATTGCACTTTAAGTTGCTAGAATAACAGGATTTGTGTTAACTTGCATTTCATGAAGAAAAAAAAACACAATGGGGAAAGATCATTTTGTAAAGCACTGCATTTAGAAATGGGAAAAGAAAGAGCAGCTCAAGAAAGATTTCAGGAGTAGCCCACAGAGTGTCGAAAAGTAGTATACTTTTTTTTTTTACAAGCTTCAAATAGTACATTAGTTTACTCCCATGGCAGGTTGAGTATCCACTGGAGTTGGTGGATTATCAGAGCCCATTTTACTACGGATCATTAGTGTCTTTACAGCCACTGCAACATTTTCAGAATATTACCACGTGAATCAAGAACAAAGCCAAAAGTACTATGGGAGAAAAGCAAAATGATCCAGACTCAGGGACGCATTTAAACTTTTATATATCTAGTTGCTTACACAGATTTTGCATTAGCATGACCATTTTGAAGAATATAAACTATGACTCAAGTGTCTCCCATCATTTAGTGATAGCAATCCTCAAGAATCAGTGCAAGGCCAAAAAGAAAAAATATATATTTTAAATATGTCTATATACTCATATCTCTCTATATTTATCTATCTGTATATCTTATCTATATCTAGATAAATCCATATTTATAGATATCAGAGGCATAGCTGGTTCAAACTCCTTGCTCAAACTGAAGAACAAAAAAAAGGGCAGCTCTGATACACTGCTTATGGCAGTCTGAAGCAAAGGCAATAGCTGCATATGGAAAATTGAATACATACCTCTCAACTGTACAGATTTCACAGAATGTTTAGACTTTTTCCTCCTACTTTTCTGGCAAATAGCTGAGGATTAAAGTAATTAAATAATGACAAACATTTGAGTTTAAGACTCCACATCCTTTAGAAAATTCATGCTAATGCAAAACCTATTACTCTAACAACAAATTTCCTAATACTACTTTTACATTTCTTTAATCTATATATGTGAATAAAGAAAGTTTTTTTTTTTTTTGAACGCCCCATTTGTGCTTTTGTACACATAAATGAAAACATGTTGAGACTCCATTGCAACATTTTAGCAAGTATTATTTTTGCATAAAACACAAAATGAAGTTATGTTGCCGTGTTAAAAAGAGTTCACCAGTAATGTGTGTTAGTACCTATTCTGCCACAAACAATTTACATGCATGCCTAAAATTACTCGGATGAATTTTACTTCTGCGGAGATTGTGCTTATTGACTGATACTCGTGGATTGTAATGACAGAAGTCTGATTGGCCTTTTATGATTAAAATGTTCTGAAATGGGCAGTTTTGTCATTATTGGGTCATACATTTCGTTTCATTGCATTACATTGTCTTACATACAGTACAGCAAGAAACAGTCACAACATATCAAGATTTGCAGGCATGAATGAGTACAATGTGGAGGAAAAATGTCCAGACAGTTCCAATAGTAGTAGTAGGAACAATGGGTTGAGAAAAAAAAACTAGTCTTTTCTAGACATTCTAGCCATAAATGCAACTCCGTATGAATTGCAGGAATTAATTATTGGCCCATTGTGGGTGCTACGAAGAACACTTTTGGATAACAATTCCAAATCACTCCCTAAACCTAAATTCCCTTACACCTCCTGCACACTATAGCTGAGTAAACTGGAAATTCCCAAACCCTTCTTCTAACCCTAATGTTCTTATCACTCTCTCTCAACCCAAAATCCCCTTTCGTCTCCCTAAACCTATATTACCCTTCAAACTCTGGTCCACAACCTCCCTCTAAACCAAAAATCTCCACCCCTAACACTGAAAGTCCATCATTCCATAAAATGTAAATTCCCTATTCCCTTCTAAACCCCAATAGTGCTTTACACCATAAGCCTAAAATTCTTGTCCCTACTCCACTCTCCGTTCCCATACTGATACCTAAAGGTAGAAACGCTGCAAAACAGAAAACCACTTCCACCTATGTTCCAACTCCAAGCACATACACTGCTACCTGGCCCCCACCCAATGGCAGTTAAAAACCAAGAAAGGCTTGCCACTCCGTTAAAAACTCCTGAAGTCAGGGGCACACTCACTCAGCCAGCACCTCCCATCTGTTGCAAACCCTGGCCATCGAGATAAGACAGTCAAAAGTGCTCCTATCCTTCTGCAACACCTTATATACAACATTCTAACCACTCTTTGCAAGCCCATGCTTTCCACTGCTCCCCACGTTCTCATTTGAAGCTACACACCCAACGAGCATCTTTCCTGAATAGCTGTTAAGAAATTCTAAACCAACCGGATATTTACATGGAAGCAAAGGCTCACAGTCGCAACTTCCCTCGCTAAAAACATCTTGTGACTAATTGCGCATACTAACAGCTTAAATTCAACTTCAGACTTGTTGCATGTCATTATGTAGTCAAACTGATTATTTACCAACAGCGTATGACAAAGATTTGACAGCAACAGGCCCATGGGAATGTCATATCTGCTGTTTTTTCAGGTTACACACCTGAGACACCTGCTCCCTTACTCTCTTGACACAGCAAGTTCAGCTTTCTCATTATACGGCCTTCACCAAATACAGACAGCTAAAAGAGATCTGCCATAAAGGAGCTGTGCAGTCTCCACACATACCCCACACGGATTAAACAATTAAAAAAGACACAATCCAAAAGATTATCTACTTTATTTTTATAACATCAACCGCGCGGACCGTGGCACAAAATGCAAGCAGGTTAAAATATAGAATGAAAACGTAGCTAATGCAGACGTTCAGTTTCACAATACTGCAGCTAAAACCATAAACAATGAAGCAGAGTACAGGCGAAACAGAAGACGATTATAATTTTATTCCGCAATACTACAAGTGTACGCCAATCAACAACTTTACCACTTTTTCGAATTGCCTCCACACAAACTGCGTACAATTTCTAAACTACTAACTACACTGTTAAGTACAAATCCAAGGCTCGGTTATGATTACAAACTTTTTCCTTGTGTTTGTAAAACTGTAAGTTCCAATGGCTTCCGGCTCAGACACAATCATTTTTTTTCCTAATATCAGCCCCGCTGTGTATTTCTCCCCCCAAAGCAGAGATGAATGACACGCTAGGAAAGAGAATACAGCAAGTTCTGGGAGAACTGCCATTGTGGAACCACGCCTCTTCTTGACAGCCATGTTGTTGTGTGAGTGACAAGTCACGTATGTTCATCAGGAAATGTTTGTAATTATTATTATTTTTTAATATTGTAATCATTCTTAGTTATCAAGCTATAAAAGTGGGAGGGCGCTCACCCTTCCCCCTCTCCCTATTGTTTTGGTGCCCGTCACTCAGACAGGGCGCCGAAAAGATGGCAAAATAATAAAATAAATGAATACATAAAATGCATCCTTTACGAGGCTGGCTCTGTTCTTGAACCAGCTACCTGGACTTCTGTGCATACACTTACCAAGTACTACAAGTTGGATGGAATCTCAAGAGCTACAGCTGGTTTTGCTAGAGCCAGCTTTCATGGCTTCCTAGAGGACTCTGCTGGTCCTTACTCCTCCCAAGTTTCTTCCTGAGGTTTGGCACTCTCCCTAATGTTATGAATACTACAACAGTAAAATGAAAGGACATAGTACAGTTGTATAAAATCTTACCATAACTGCAGATGTCCTTCTCTTCACTGTTACAGTAGTCACTCCCTCCCTCCTCCCCCTGGTCCACTTCACTTCTGGATCGGATTATCTTTTTCTTCAACCGGCGTTCCTACTGGGGCTCTCAGTTCTCAGAATGAACATCCTGCCATCGCCTTTATGCCCTATGCTACACAAGGAGCATACGTGTGATGTACAGAATACATTAATGCAAACTAAAGGCTTTGGTACACTGGCCGGACATTGGGCCACCCTTGGCAGGAAATCCCTAATGTTATGAATACTGCACAGTGAAATGGAAGGACAGCCTCTACATATAATCCTTTCACCCACAAACCTTTTGTGACGGATAGCCTGTCTCTCTGGTGCAGAGATAAATGACTCAAAAGTTAGAACTCTTTTCAGGAGAATAGATAGGGCCCTATCTGCCATAAATATCTAGATCCCTGGTTCTGCGGACCACCGGTACCATGAGGACAGAGTCTTCTCTGCCCATGGGGGATCTTCACATGAATCCTTGAGAGGACCATGGGACTTATTAAACCATGCATTTCTTCAACCAGTGAGGTAGAAGAAATGCATGGGATTTCTTAAACCATGTATTTCTTCTAACTCACTTTTTCCTAGAAAAGGGCCTTTGAAGTGTAGAAGAATGTACACCCCCATGGCAGACATGGTCTTTCCCTCTTGTTCACAACCTGGAGAGTCTCTATTCTTAACCTTGGGGCCAAAAGGCGAAGATCCTTTAAAGGGTGCACTGACAAAAGAAGACTTAAATGGTTCCACAAAATCACATAAGTACATCCAGGCATGACTCCTGATGGCTACACACGAAACCATCGCTCGTGAGGTACATTCCACTGCATGGGAGATCAACATCATGGACACATTTGAGATAGACCAGAAGGTGACCAACTACGAAGAGATTTTGTTCCCATCCTCAGAGGACATGGACCCAGAAAGAAATATGGTAAGCCCCTCGAACAAATTCCTTTGCAGTCTTGTAATATATGCTAAGTATTTCGGCTATCTAAGGGCAAAGGTCGATGAAACAAACACGCTTCTAAAATCTGTCCAACACTACACTCCCGATCAGAGGAATGGATGGAGGAAGTCTGCCCTACTAGTTCCTTTCTTGTAGCTGCAGACATAGTCCTGGCATCAACAGGAACTCCATTACCCCAGTGTACACAGTCTTTTGAGCGTAGGGGTGCAAGAATCTTATCCGGTCTCTTGGTTATTGGCTCAACAGTGTCCAGCTCGGCTACTTCCACACCTGATGAGAGACTAAGCTATTGAACTCTTTGGCTAAGGGGGGGAGAGGTTACATAAAATGTAGATGGGCCAGACCCAAACGCCTCCAGGAGCACTAATTCCGCTTGGTAGATGGTATCGGAAAACCAACCACCTTTGTTTCAAGAGCTCCAGGATGTCGACGAAGGTGTTGTCAAGTGGTGATTTAAGGGAACCCTCCCCTTCATCAAAACAAGTGTCCTCTGAGACATTTCTGTCAGTAATCTAACTGCCTCCTTCTGCATGTTCCCTTCTAAGGGACTTCCTCAGTGGGGTGTTCCGGGTAAGTACCAGAAGAGAACAATAACTTGATGGACTGGTTGGAGGCTTGCTCGGGTTGGCTGTTCCAGTGGAAGAGATGAACGAGGCTCAGGACACAGAACAGTATAAGGTAGGGCTGTCTGATCTGATGTGGGAAGGAATGTCCGTTGTATGAGCACAGAGAAAACCATTTCCACAACCTTTAAAGAAAGACACCTAGGAGAAAAACAAGCTGACTGAGTCAAAGCTGAAATCTTTCGGATTGTTCTCCTCCAACCCCATCAGCACTCAACCAGAAGAGGGTGTCAGACCCAATCTATCCAGTGCTAAGGCTCTGAGGGGAAGAGATGGCACCAAAAGCTTCAAAGACCACTCCAAGCCCACAAATCCAGTGCCGATGCTTCAGCTCCGAGAGTCATATAGCTCTAAAACACACTGTGCTGTTCAGTACAGAGGAACCATCATTGTCAAAGAATAAACACTGTTTGGATCTGAAGTATATACCCCCAGAGATCTCTGATCTGACAGGTCTGAAACAGAAGGATGCATCAGACGAGATAACAAAGAGGAAGTGGTCAGTCATCAGCTCTCAGGCCCAGAAGGGGTCACAGCAGGGAGTACCCCCACCTGTATCTGTGCTCAGAGGAACTTCCTCCTCATCCCATCCAGGTTTGCTTCTGAACAGCTTCAGGTGAACCGAAGAGAGGTAGTAGGAGGAGGCATAAAATGCTTTCAAAGTGACTTCTGTGGGAATGGAAAGGGACGCCTAGATGAAATACAATCCGATGGAACCAGAGGGGTATGGATCCATGGAGATATTGAACTTCAAGCTATCAGATCAGAGACAGATTTTACTGACAATCTTAGGATTCTGGTTGGGGGCTCCACTGAAGAAGCTACAGCCAAAGTTGAGGGACGCTCCAGAGACCTTTTCCAGGACACCTTTTACTTAGTTTGAGAATCGACGTTAGCTTTTTCAGACTTCTTAGAAGTGACTGGAGTTCCAGGAATACACTAGGCAATCTTGACATACTGAAATGTCAAAATTCAGTACGTTGAGATCGAATAGTGGAAAGTGCAGTTACTCAAAACACTATGCCAAATCCTCCACTATCGTGGTGTCGCATTCGTGATGTGTGGTGCGGTTTGTGGATTTATCTGGGGTTTCAGGTAAGTGTTGTGTGTTTGAAGATATTGGGTGGGGATTTTAGTGTGTGTGTGTGTATGTGTGTGTGTGTGTGTGTGTGTGTATGTGTGTGTGTGTGTGTGTGTGTGTGTGTGTGTGTGTGTGTGTGTGTGTGTATGTGTGTGTGTGTATGTGTATGTGTATGTGTGTATGTATGTGTATGTGTATGTGTGTATGTGTGTATGTGTGTGTATGTATGTGTGTATATATGTGTGTATGTGTGTATGTGTGTATGTGTATGTGTGTATGTGTATGTATGTGTATGTATGTGTATGTGTATGTGTATGTGTATATGTGTATGTGTATGTGTGTATGTGTATATGTGTATGTGTATGTGTATGTGTATGTGTGTATGTGTATGTGTGTATGTGTATGTGTGTGTGCATGCAGTGTTGTTTTTTTGTGTGTTTGTGCGTTTAGTGCAACCTCGGAGTTGGACTATATAAGTATAGGGGGGGTGCAGAGGAGCTTGCCCCCCTGCTTATAGGTAGGTTAGGTATGTTTGTGTGTGTGTGTGTGTGTGGTCACGGTTGCAGTGTTCGTGTATATGGGTTTTCGACTATTCAGTCTCGAAATACTGAAATTCAACATTTCCGTATTTAGAGATTGTATAGTGAATCCAGTCCCAGCCACAGAGGAAGATTTACAAGGCAAAAGACCCTGCAGAAAGAGGGCAAGAGACTCTGCAGAATTAACCTGTTTTTACAGTTGATCAAGGCCCTAGAATTTAAACCAGAGAAAATACTTAAGTCTATATCGAGGCGGGCCAATCCCAAACAAACACATTCCCTGTGGGTATCAAAATTTGGAATCTTATGCCCATAAGAAATACACTTTTTAAACCCAGAAGGGTTTTTTAAACATCTTACAATAGCTACCAACAAAAAGGCAGGTACAACAGATTCTTTGCTACAAGGTAGACACAACAGAATTATCCTGCCAAGAGAAAAGGCAACTTTATCTATGCCAACAGCAAATCTTTTTTTAATAAAGGGAAAGAAATAGAAATGAGAAAGTAACAACAATGATAGACAAAGTACTCAACAGAAAACAAAGGAATACCAGCAATGGTAATGAAAGCACCAAAAACAGTAACTCTGCACTAAAAATGGGGAGGGAGGATACTAAAAACGGTAAATTATGGGAGGGAGAAAAGGCAAAATACCAAAAATTCATTAATTCACAAAATACTAATTAGAAAGAAACAGTCTAAAGATTATACCAAATCGCTCAAGAGCTAAGAATCTATCTTACACCTAATGGAGGCAAAAGAGATCTGAAGTATATTAAGTTGGTGGGGCATTATATGCAAAGGAAAGAGCTTGAGAGTTCTAGGATTTGATGACCTAGAAGCAGCACAGCAGAGTCAGTTACAAGTCTTGGATCCTAACCCATCAGTTGAGGAAGGAATGAAAATGACATCAGGTTAGTAGATAATCAAATAAATACTGCTGCAGCAGTCTAAGCTATGTAATTTATACTTTGCATAGAATATAACAGCCAGACAGCTTCCAAAGCTTCAGGGAATCTTACACACACCCAAGTAATTAGTCAACTTGAGCTGAGTTGACAAAAGTTTGGGTACAAAGCCTTTCGGAGCTTTCATGCAAACAGGAAAAAAAAAAGGAACATGTCCACAACCTAGCAAAAAATAAGACAAAAAATAATGGGGAAGGAGAAGGGGGGGGGGGGCTACTGTAACACTGATCATTCGAACATCTACGGATATGCCAAGTTTACTTGCACAACAGTACCATGTCCTTCATTATGATCACTGTTCCCAGTAGCCAAGCTCTATGAGTAGATTAGCACAGCTTAAAAGAAATAGGAGGAGGGGGAATACGGTCCAAACTCCCCTGGAGAATTTCCGCAACAAAGCCTGTTCTAGACTTGGAGAGCAAATTTACACTACAGTGCTTTGTAAAAGTAATTACTGAGAACCAATTTGCTGTTTCTAGAATACTTTTGGAATCCCACCCTTTATTAAGAGCCACAAATAAAGTCAAAACCCTGGTAGAATTAGCCTTGACCCTGCCTAGAACAGTTTTGCCAATGTGAAAGAAGCGAGAGAACCATTTGGAAATCTCATTGGACAAAAATGATCTTACCTTCACAATAAATTATGGTTAGAAGTTCTGAAAGACTCTGCTCTGTAAGGATAGCACCAGTGTTATATGCAGACAACAAAAGTATGAGAAAAAGTACAGTTGTGTACACTTGCCATAAATGTAGATGTTTGAGTGTATTCACTGTTGCAGTCATTACATTTGGGTTATCTACTTGCAGTAGCAGTCAGTCGGCCTGATTAACATAGTCTTGGGTCCTGCGTCAGTTGATGTCCCTTCTTCCGTGATGTCAGGTTGTCAGGGGTATGAAACATGCAGCAGATGCCATTACTTCAGTTTTTCTCGTCAGGTGCCCCCCAAATGGGAAGCAATTCAATATATAAATATACAAGAATATACCTCCAACAAAAAAGCAAATGCACCAAAAAGCTTTTAAACATAGTAAAGAAAAGTAGAGATATAGCCAAAAAAAGTTAGGGGGTTGGAGGGAGGGTAAAGTACAGTTTTGTACCTACCATAAATGTAGATGTCCGAACTGGATAGCATCTGCAGTCATAACAGCTGGGTTGTCCTGTCGTCAGGCAGCCCTTCAGTCGGCCGGATTCCAAAGTCCGGGTCCGGCTTCGGCTGATGTCGCACTTCACCCGACGTCATCTCTGTTGGTCTTCGGGTATAAAAGCATCAGCCGACGCCATTTTCCTCAGTGTTTCTTGCCCCAGATGCCAGAAGCCCTCTTGAAGGCTGAAATTTTGGATAGATGCCAATGTTTCCAAAAGGAAAGAGGTAAACACAAAAACAAGCATGTATGTACATATATACAAACAAATACACCATAGAAGACTTCCCCCCATTAGCTAGCTATTTGGAGGGTAAACACCCTAGGAGTACCTCAGAGGGGAAGGAGGGAGGGTAATCCTGACTGCAGATGCTATCCAGTTCGGACATCTACATTTATGGTAGGTACAAAACTGTACTATGTCCTTCATGGATGCATCTGCAGTCATAACAGCTGGGTAGAGTACCATAGCCAACTAGGGGAGGAGGAAAAGGTAGATTATGGTGTGTTTAGGATCCCTTGCAGTACAGCAGTGGCAAACCCTGCTCGGGATCTGGAATATAGAGGCAAATTATAATGCTTGGCAAATGTATGCACGGAGGTCCAAGTAGCCGCCTCAATAATGTCTTTGGTAGCCACTCCTCGTAAGAAGGCTGTGGTAGTGGCTGTTGCCCTTGTAGAATGAGGTCTTATGTTCTGTGGAATTGGTTTTCCATGGAAGGAGTAACAGAATCGTATGCAATTTCCTATCCATTTGGAGATTGTCCGTTTGGAGATAGCTTTTCCTTCCCTTCCTGTTGCATAGGCCACAAAAAGTTGGTCAGACTTTCTGCTGCTTTTTGTTCTGTCCAGGTAGTAGCGTAGCTGTCTATGCACATCCAAGGTGTGCAGAATTCTTTCCCCTCTGTTTTGTGGGTTGGGAAAGAAGGTAGGTAAGTGGATTGCCTGGTTTAAAGACACTCTGGATACCACCTTAGGCATAAAGGTTGGATTAGTCCTCATGGACACCCTATCTTGGTGGAAGATTAGGAAGGGTTGCACTGCCATTAAGGCCTGTAGTTCTGAAACCCTCCTTGCTGAAGTGATTGCCAGTAGGAAAGCAGTTTTCCATGACAGGTGTTGTAGGTCTGCTGTTGCTGCTGGTTCAAAGGGTGAGAGTGTCAACTTTTCTAGTACGAAATTTAAGTCCCAAGCTGGTAATGGTGGTTTCCTCGGAGGTTTTACATTCTTGATTCCCCTGAGGAACTGCCTGAGCAACGGGTGTGAGAAGACAGGTGGCTCAAAGCTGTATTCTGCTGAAATAGCTGATGCATGTATCTTGATGGAGGAGTAGGACAGGCCTGAATGGAGAAGTTCGGCCAGATACTCCAGAATGTTAGGCATATCTATGTTTGACACATCTTTTCCTCTTTCAGAACTCCAAATGACAAACCTTTTCCATTTTCCAGCGTAGTTCCTTCTTGTTGAAGGTCTGCGTGCTTCAAGAATAATGTCTTTAACTCTTTGGGAAAGTTCTTGATTAGCTGCTGCTATGTGATGTTCCATGCAGTCAGTTGTAACGTTTTCAGGTTTGGATGTATGGTGCTGTAGTTGTTCTGAGTTAGCATCAAAGGCATCAGGGTATTGGCCACATATTGTTCTGAGACAAGCTCCTCAGTAGTGGGTACCAGTGTTGTCTTGGCCAGTTTGGAGCTATCAGGATTATCCTTGGATGTTCTTCCTTGATTTTTAGAAGTACTTTGTGTATCAAGGGAAGAGGTGGGAATGCATATGCTGTTAGGCCTTTCCAGCTGAAGGAGAGCGAATCCACTTTCCATGCTAGTGGGTGGAATGTCCTTGTGCAGAATTTTTGAGTTGGTGATTGTGAGGTGATGCGAATAGATCTATCTGAGGCATTCCCCATTTCTTTGAAATGGTCCTGAAGATGTCCGGGTGCAGGTGCCATTCGTGAGCATCTGATGTGGTCCTGCTTAATATGTCCGCTAGAGTATTTTCTTTTCCTGGTACAAATCTTGCCTGTAGCTGGATGTTGTAGCTGAGTGCCAGGGTCCACAGTTCCAAAGTCATTCTGCATAGGGGGTATGAATGAGTGCCTCCCTGTTTGTTGATGTACCACATGACTGTGGTGTTGTCTGTCCTTATCAACAGCTGGCCCTCTGAGAAATGGTCTGAGCTTTTGGATTGCCAGTTTTACAGCCAGCATTTCTTTTAGGTTGATGTGCAGGTGAAGTTGATCCTGAGTCCACAATCCTTGTACGCATTTGTCCAGCATATGGGCCCCCCATCCTAGGTCTGAAGCGTCTGTTGTAATGCTCTGGCTTGCTTGACATCTGTGAAAGGGAAGGCCTGGGTTGGACCGGCATGCCTGGGCCCACCATAGGAACTCCTGTTTTAAGCATGGAATTAGTGGGATTTCTGTTTCTAGGCTGTGCCTGTGTTGGGACCATAAATTCCTTAGGTACCACTGTAGTTTTCTCATATGTAGTCTGGCAAATGGGACCAGAATTATGCATGATGCCATGAAGCCCAAGGCCTGCAGTACCTTTCTTGCTGTTAATTTGTTCAGCTTTGTTAGTGCCAAAAAGTAAAGAGGGAGTTCTTTTTGTTTTTCTGTAGTTAGGAATGCCATTTGTCTTACTGTGTCCAATTCCGCTCCCAAGAATGTCCTTGTTTGGGATGGTATCAGCCTTGACTTTTGTAGATTGACTGTGTATCCCAGTGCTTGTAGCAAGTAAATGACCCTTTGTAAATCTGTTGTCAACTTGCTTTTGTTGTCCCCTTGTAGTAGGCAGTCGTCCAGGTATGGGTAAATTTGAATTCCCTGTAGTCTGCAGTATGCGATTACTGATGCCAGGCATTTTGTGAATACTCTGGGCGCAGTAGATAAGCCAAAAGGCAATGCTGAGAATTGATAGTGCTCTGATCCTGCAAGAAATCTGAGGTATCTTCTGCAGATTGGTCGAATAGGGACGTGCAGGTATGCCTCCTTGAGATCTAGAGTTACCAGCCAACACTCCTTGCCCAGCATGGGAAGAAGTTGCTGTAGGGTCAGCATTTTGAATTTTGGGACAATGATGTATGTATTTAAGGTGGACAGGTCGAGAATTGGTCTCCAACTGTTTTCCTTTCTTGGAACTAGGAATAGTCTGGAGTAGAACCCCTTTCCTTGCTCTGCTGTTGGCACTTTTTCCACAGCTTTCATGTTTGCTAACTCCATTATCTGTTGTAAAGCTACTGTTTTTTGATTTGGAGGTAGATTTGGCATTCCTCTTTTGACTGGTATAGTGTGGAAGTGGAATCGGTAACCTTGATGTATAATTTGTAGAATCCACTTGTCTTTTGTTATGTGGTGCCAGTTCTTTGCAAATAAGGTTAACCTTCCGCCTAGTGGAGCTGCTATTTGTTCCCTGGTAGGCGGATTTAGGAGTAAGTCACTGTGGCTGTGTTGATGTAGTGGCAGTGGCTGTGTCTGTGCCTCTGTTGTTACCTTGCCACTGTCGTCCTCTGTAGGCACCTCCTCTGGGTTGGTTTCTGCCTCTGGAACGTCTATTCCTGCCCCTTTGAAATCTTGTGGAGTCAGGAAAGGACCAATTTTTGGCAGGCCAGTTCCTGCTAAACCTTGGGGTTGAACCTGCAGGAAATCTTTAACAGTTTGAACTGATTTTGCCTTTTCTTCCATTTTCTTCATAACCTGCTGGGCAGGTGCACCAAACAAACTTGTCTTATCCATAGGAGCATCTAACAACTTAGCTTTAACATGATCCGGTAGAGCTTGCTCCTTTAGCCATGCATGCCTTCTTATCACTGTGCCAGTCATGGCTGATCTAAATGAAGCCTCCAGTGCATCATAGCCACATTTTAAAGAATGGTTACTAACCTGTTGTATGTTATTTACCATTTCTAATACATATTTCTTGTCAAGAGATTCATCAGTGGTTAGTTTTTTAGTTAACTGATCAAGCATAAACTCTTGGTATTGTATCATGTGAAACTGGCAGTTTAAAGCTCTAGCTGAGAGAGTAGCTGAAGTGTATACTTTTTTGCCCCATCTGTCTAATGACCTTGCTTCCCTTTCAGAAGGAGTAGGGTTTTTAGCTATGGTCGCGGCTACTGCCTTGGGACCCTGGGATATAGTTTCTGGGTCTGCAAGAGGGGCCTTGTAAAGGTGGTGATGAGTATCTGGCACCCTGTAAAATCTGTCTGGTTTGGCAGGGGCTGGGGGTAATGAATCTGGAGCAGAGCAGACATCATTAAAAGCATCATCTACCACAGAGAGAACAGGAGGTATAGCTAAGGGCCTGTGCTGTGGAAGGTGCAGAAAGGTTCTGAGTCTTTTTCTGGAATCTGAAAAATCTTGTTGCTGCCATTGGAACTGCTCTCGCATGGCATGTAAGGTTTCCCCAAAGGAGAATTCTTCTGGAGGGGAAGCAGCTGGAATGGATTCTTCAGCATCAGAATCTTCAAAATTGGAGAAAGGGGCCTCAGTAATGTCTGATTCATCAGCAGAATCATCAGGGGACACTGGCTCAGGGGGCTCTGCCCTAGGTCTCTTATCTGGGGGCTGAGAGGCCCTGTCTGGGTGAGATTGAGATCCTCTAATTAAGGAAATTAAATCTTCTGCCAAAGTAAGCATTTGAGAACTAGAAGAGGGCCTGGTCGAGGGTGGTTTAACAGGCACTGATTTGGTAGTCTTGGCTGCTTTAGCCCTGGCGAAGGCCTTAATGGACATGGCTGCTGGAGGCCTAGCAGCACCACGTGCTGGGGTAGAGACATCCAGGGGAATGGTGTCTGATAAGTCAGTGGGAACCACCGTAGTGGGTAAAATTTCAGAGGCCGATTCAAGAGTTGTAGCAGGGGCCTCAGCTGTAGAGATAGATTCGGCTGTACCTAGATCAGTTTTCTCGGTTTCGGCCGAAACCGAGACACTCGCGGTTTGCTTAAGCGTTGTTTCGGCCGAAACCGCGGACCGCGAGTGTCGGTCTTTTTCTTTGCGTTTTTTGGCAGAAAGTGTAGTCGGAGGTTCCGACGACATAATGTAAGCAAAGTCAGAACCGAAAAACTGTTCTGCAAACTCCGACCGACGCCTAAGCGTTCGTCGGTTGAAAGAAGCACAGGCCGAACAGGCTGCTAGGACGTGGGTTGGGCCTAAACAAGGGAGACAGTAAGAATGGAAATCTTTATGAGGTATTTGTTTCCCACAGGTTAAACAATTATTAACTTTTTCTGACATCGGCTGAGGCAAGAAAGAGTCCCCAACGGGGTACTTAGCTTTAGAAGTCTTCGAAGTAGTATTCGGTAGAAATAATCTCTGGATCCGACCCACCGGCACTTGCGAACAGCTTCTGCTTGGCCGCGGCAAGAAAGACTGGGGAAAATGGCGTCGGCTGATGCTTTTATACCCGAAGACCAACAGAGATGACGTCGGGTGAAGTGCGACATCAGCCGAAGCCGGACCCGGACTTTGGAATCCGGCCGACTGAAGGGCTGCCTGACGACAGGACAACCCAGCTGTTATGACTGCAGATGCATCCATGAAGGACATCCAGGACGGCAACAGTGAATACACTCGAAAGGGGGTTGGAGGGAGGGTAACCAGGACTGCAACAGTGAATACACTCGAACATCTACATTTATGGTAAGTGTACACAACTGTACTATATTCTTCATGTTTCACTGTTGTAGTCATTACATTTGGGTAGATTCCCAAAGCTTAGGTTGGGAGGTGGAATTTAAGTAGCATTAGGATCAGCTATAAGACCCTGCAAGACTGCAGTGGCAAAGCCAGCTCTGGACTTAGAAAAAATTGGTAAATGATCATGCTTGGTGAAAGCATGTACAGAACTCCAGTTAGCAGCTTCTAGGATGTCCCTGGTAGGGACACCTCTGAGAAAGGTTGTAGAGGTAGACGCAGTCCTGGTAGAGAGGGGTCTGATGCCCTGTGGGATAGGTTTTCCATGATGCTTATTAGCAGAAGTGAATGCAATGGCCTATCAATTTAGAAATGGTTCACTTTGAAATTGCCTTCCCCCATTTCCCTGCAACTAATGCCACCAGCAGTTGTTGAAATTTTCTTTGAGGTTTAGTCCTGTCCAAGTAGAATCTAAGTAGTCTGTGCACATCCAAGGAGTGCAGTATCCGTTCCCCTTTGTTCTGTGGATTAGGAAAGACGGCTGGCAAACAAATGGACTGACTAAGAGCCACAATGGATACCATCTTGGGCATGAAGGAGGGATTGGTTCTGAGGGACACCCTGTCCGCATGAAAGATGATGAAAGGCTCCACTGCCATAAGAGCCTATAATTCAGATACCCTTCTTGCTGAAGTGATTGCTAAAAGGAATGCTGTTTTCCAAGAAAGAAATTTTAAATCTGCAGTAGCAGCTGGCTCGAAAGGAGGAAGAGTGAGTTTCTCCAAGACAAAGTTAAGGTCCTAGGCTGGAGTTGGAGCTCTCCTCGGTGGCCTTAAATTTTTGGCCCCTCTGAGAACTGCTTGAGCAGTGGGTGAGAGAAGAGGGGAGGTTCTGTGTTATAATGAGCTGAAATGGCTAAGGCGTGAAATTTAATAGAGGAAAAGGACAAGCCCTTGTGAAGCATCTCAGTTAAGTATTGTAAAATCTGAGATAAATTAGGCGCTGCTGTGCTCATCCCTTGAGATTGGTCCCAGGCACAATCTTTTCCATTTCGCAGCATAAGATTTCCTAGTACTAGGTCTCCTTGCCTCTAAAATGATATCCTTCACTGGTTTACTGAGGGATGGTAAAGGAGAGATTAGGTAATTAGCCAGGCTGCTAGGTTCAGTGTTTGAAGTTGAGGATGCAGAATCTGGTTCTCCTGCTGAGACAACAGGGAAGGTGCCATGGGGACAAACCGTGACACACTGCACAAGAGGGGGTACACCAGTGTTGGCGTGGCCAATCTGGTGCAATACAACTCATCCTTGGCTTGTCCTGTTTGATCTTTAGTACTTTGGGGAGCAGAGGCAGAGGAGGAAAGGCATAAACTGATAGGTTTTTCCAGCTGAAGGACAAAGCATTCACTTTCCAAGATTGTTTCTAGGGAATCTTTGTGCAAAATTTGTCCAACTGATAGTTGTGGGGGGAGGCAAACAGATCAATATCTGGGATCCCCCAATTTGCTTGTCAACATGTTGAAAATCCTTGGTTCCAGTTTCACTTGTGTGGGACCATGAGGTTTCTGCTTAGTCTGTCTGCCAGTGTATTTAGTTTTCCTGGCAGGAACTGAGCTTGTAGAATCACTTGGTAGCTCAAGCCTGTGTTCCACAATGCCATGGCTAATCTGCAGAAGGGGTAAGGAATGTGTACCCCCCTGCTTGTTTACGTACCACATAACAGTGGTGTTGTCAGTCTTTACCATTAGTTGTCCTAGAAGAATGTGATCCTTGAAGGCTGTCAGAGCATTCTGTACAGCTAACATTTCTTTTTGAATGACATGCAGGTGCATTTGACTTAGGATCCAACTGCCCTGAATGCACTTCCCTGCCAGGTGAGCCCCCCACCCCACCCCCATACACAGTCTGATGCATCTGTTGTTAGGGTTTGGGCGCAGGGGGTAGCATGAATGGTAGACCCTTATGTTGGTGGCAGGCCTCTGCCCACCAAAGGAACTCTAGGTGTAGGCAAGGTATGACAGGAATCATTGCTTCTAGATCCTAAGAATGTTGACACCATAGGCTTTTTAGATACCATTGTAGTATCCTCATATGCAGTCTTGCATATGGAATTAGAAGAATACAGGAGGCCATGAACCCCAAAGGCTTGCAGTATTTGTCTTGCAGATAGCAGGGATTTTGTGGCCACTTGTCTTGAAGTAGGTTGTCAAATGAATCTGTTTCTCTGGTGTGAGGAAAGCCATCAAGAAGTTGTATTCAAGCTTGCATCCAAGAATATAATTTGTTGGCAAAGTACCAGGTGTGATTTTTTTTTTTTATGTTTATGGTGTACCCAGACAAGTCAGCACTCTTTGTACAAAGGCCAGATGATTCCAAAGTATGTCCTGGCTTTCTGCCTGAATTAGACAATCGTCCAGGTATGGGTATATTTGAATATTTCTTTGTCTGAAAAATACAATAACTGGAGCTAGGCACTTTGTGAATACCCTGGGCGCAGTAGATAAGACAAAGGGCAGTGTAGAAAACTGATAATGCGTGTAGCCTGCTTTGAAGAGCAGGTATCTTCAGCAAGATTCCCTGATAGGGATGTGCAGGTAAGCTTCTTTTAAATATAATGTTGCCAACCAGGCATCCTTGCCTAGCATAGGAAGCAACTGGTGAAGTGTCAGCATCTTGAATTTTGGAACCATAAAAAAGGTGCTTTAGAGTAGAAAGGTCCAGGATAGGACACCATGAATTGTCTTTTCTGGGTAACAGGAAAAGTCTTGAATAGAACCCTTGTCCCTTTTCCTCTTCTGGTACCAAATGAATAGCCCCCACGTTTGAGAGAGAAAGTACTTGCTTTTGGGCCTCTGTCCACTGATTTGGGGGTAGTGTGGAAGTGAAATCTGTATCCTTGGGACACTACATTTAAGACCAATTTGTCCTAGGTTATGAGTTTCCAGTTTTTGGCCTGCAGACCAATCTTTCTGCCTAAACGAGCATTCAATTGAGAAGTGCTTGGAAGATTTAAAGGCAAGTCATTGAGACAGTTTTCCATGGGGGGGGGGGTCTTACTACTCCCAGATTTGAATGCAGAAGCCCCCACCTGCTTAGTCTTGTGAGTACCCTGTGAATGAAACCTGGAGTTTCTGCTGTGTTTCGGTTTGGATTGAGAAGATCTGGAAGGGGCCGGAAAGGACCAATTCTTAGAGAGCAAATGCCTACTAAATCTTGGAGGCTGAACATGTAAAAAAAATATTTCACTGTTTGCATAGATTTAGCTTTATCTTCCATCTTTTTAAGAACGTCCTCAGCTTTGTTGCCAAACAGACGGTCCTGATTTAAGGGAGCATCCAACAGTTTAGCTTTGACATGAGCAGGCAAAGATTGCTCTTTAAGCCAAGCATGTCTTCTGAGTACAGACCCAGTGACAGCAGCCCTGCAAGAGGCTTCTAAAGAAACAAATCCACATTGCAAAGTATATTTTCCCACCTGTTCAGTAGAATGCATTAAATCCTGTAATTCTTTATTTTCAGCACAGTCAGGAATCAACATTATTTTCTGTTTAAGCAACCCAATAACATGTTGATACTTTAACATATGAAACTGACAGTTTAAGGCCCTAATGGCCAAGGTTGCAGAAGTGTAAACCTTCTTATCCCATCTATCCAGCGCCCTGGAGTCTCTATCAGAAGGGGTAGGATTTTTAGCAGTAGAAGCCTTAATGCCCTTGGGTCCCTGTGAAATAGTCTCTGGATCCGCAATAGGATTTTTAAAAAGGAACTTGTGAGAATCAGGGACCCTGTAATATCTATCAGGATTTCTGGAAGCAGGAAGAAAACTAGATTCCGAAAAGGCAACAACATCTAGTACCGGAGGTATAGCTAAAGGCCTACGCTGAGGTAGGAGTAAGAAATCCTTAAGCCTCTTTTTTGAAACAGAAAAATCCTGGCTTTCCCAGTGAAAACGCTCCCTTAAAGTGTGCAAGGTTTCAGCAAAAGAAAAATCCTATGGAGGGGAAGCAGAGGGAATAGAGTCCTCTGCATCAGAATCTCATACGTAGATAAGGGTAAATTCAGATCATCAGAACAAACAAACATCAGAATCCTGATCAGAGGACTTAAACAAATTCAGTCCTAGGTCTCTTAGAAGGGGGGTGGGGGTGGCTTCCCCGATTAGAGTTATAAGATCTTCAGCCATTCTTATCATTTGTGTTTTAGGCATAAGGGCCTGTGCATGCGGCCTGGGCGTCTGTTTCTTACGCATGGTTTGAGGTTTAGGCCTTAAAGAAGGAGGAGTTGATTTAATATGCAAGTCAGTAGGCCTGAATACACCCTCACAGCGGCTCTGGACCCATCCAAGGTAGAAACATCCGCAGGTTCCACAGTTGAAGCATCTCGTGGCATACCTGACTCCGAATGGGTCTCAGTAGAGGCCTGCAAATAAGAAGTAGCGGGTATCAGGGACAGCGAAAGCGCCAGAGTACTGGCAAACTGGCGACTGGCGTAGGAGAAGTGTCATCGGCAGCTTTGGGCCTAGGCAGCCTGTCTCAATTTATCTTTGCATTTTTTTGGAATACCGGTAGTCGAGTGGCTAACAGACTATATTTCAGGATAACTGAACAGAGAACCAAAATAGAGGCAAAAATATACAGACGACGGACAGTGCATTGATTAAATAAAGCACAAAACTGACAGCAACCTAGGCAAGGAATACAGTACGAATGAAAATCTTTGCGAGGTATTTGCTTTCCACAAGAAATGCAATTAACTTTTACTGACATCGGTAAGGAGCAAGAAAAAGTTTCCCCAACGGGGTACTTAGCTTTAGTTGAAGACTTCGGTTCTGAAACTCTAAAACGTAAATTGCAGGAGTCGGCCGACTGGCACTTGCAAACTGCTTTTGCTTCAGGCACCGCACGGCAAGAAAGACTGATGTAATGGCGTCGGCTGCATGTTTTATACCCCAGACGACCTGACATCATGGAAGACGGTACAGCAACTGACGCAGGACCCAAGACTTTGTTAATCAGGCCGACTGAGGGCTACTGCAAGCAGATAACCCAAATGTAATGACTGCAACAGTGAAACAAGAACATCTGTTCTTCCTCATTTTTAGGTTCAGGAAAAAAAAAAAAAGAAGATGGAAATATCGTCTTAAAGCAAACTCGTAAACCAGTTGAAAGCATAAAGAATGATCTCAAAGAAAAGTACAGTTTTGTACCTACCATAAATGTAGATGTTCGAAGATCCACATTGCTGCAGTCCTTACACTTGGGTAGTCCGCTGTCCTCGGTCGGCCCGAATATCAAAGTATAAGGCTGACGTCGGTCAAGGCGCATTTGACTGACATCAGGAAGTCAGGGTACAAATGCGCATGACCGACGTCATATATCCTCAGTCTTTTCTTGCCCCAGATGTCAGAAGACCCTAAAAATAAAGGTCAAAACCAAAAGACAGCAAACAAACAACCAACCATCCTAGCACTAAAAATATGTACAATATATACAATATACACCTATTGACAACCCAACCCACACAACCGCCTCTAACTACAGAGGGAAGGAGGGAGGTAAATTGGACTGCAGCAATGTGGATCTTGAACATCTACATTTATGGTAGGTACAAAACTGTACTATGTTCTTCATCTCACATTGCTGCAGTCCTTACACTTGGGTAGAATCCCAAAGCAGAGGTAAGGGAGGATGGCCAAACTATAAGGAAGCAGGAGCTGCCAAAATGCCCTGCAAAACAGCAGTGGCAAAACCAGCCCTGGATTTAGAGTAAAGTGGTAGGTGATAATGCCTAGAGAAAGTATGCACTGAACTCCAAGTAGCTGCCTCCAAAATATCCTTAGTTGCCACCCCTCAAAAAGCTGTCAAGTGGCAGTAGCCCTAGTGGAATGAGGCCTAATCCCAGCTGGAATCTCCTTGCCATGATGGGAATAACAGAAAGCAATGCAAAACCCAATCCACTTAGAAATAGTTTGTTTTGACACAGGCTTGCCCTGAGAACTCAAAGCAAAAGAAACAAATAACTGCTGAGACTGCCTGAACCCTTTAGTTCTGTCCAAATAATATCGCAACTGCCTGTGTACATCTAAAGTGTGCAAAATCTTTTCCCCTTTATTTTGGGGATTTGCATAAAAAGTAGGCAAATGAATAGTTTGGTTTAAAGCCACACTAGAAACCACTTTAGGCATAAAGGAAGGATTAGTACGTAAAGATACCCTATCCTTATGGAAATTAAGAAAGGCTCAACCGCCATAAGGGCCTGCAACTCAGAAACCCTTCTTGCAGAGGTAATAGCCAACAAAAAGCAGTCTTCCATGATAAAACTTTAATTCAGTAGTAGCTGCAGGCTCAAAAGGTTGTAGAGTGAGTTTCTCCAACACAAAATTGAGATCCCAAGCAGGAGTAGGAGCTCTTCGTGGGGACTTATATTCTTTGCCCCTCTAAGAAATTGCTTGAACAAAGGATGAGAAAACAATGGTGGGTCACAATCATAGTGAGCCTGCAGCATGAACCTTAATAGAAGAGAAGGACAAACCTTTGTCCAGTAACTCAGTAAGATATTGAAGAGCCACACTTAAATTAGGCTCAGAAACATCAAAATCCTTTGCTGCACTCCAAAATAAAAATCTCTTCCATTTATCTGCATACACTTTCCTTGTACTAGGCCTTCTAGCTTCCAAAATAACATTCAAAACTTGCTGTGGAAGTGGAGGCCCACTATGGTTCAAAACAGAATATGCCAGGCTGTTAGGTGCAGAGAGTGAAGCTTGACATTGAGCAAATGACTGTCCTCCTGAGACAACAGGTGTGGAATCGAAGGCAAAAGCCATGGAGGCTTCCGTACCAGGCTTCTCAGTAATGGGTACCAATGCTGTCGAGGCCAATCTGGAGCTATCAAAAATCATCCTTGGCTTGTCTTGTCTGGCCTTTAGTAGTACCTTTGGGAGGAGAGGCAGAGGCGGAAAGGCATACACATGAAGATTGCTCCAATTGAAAGAAAGAGCATCCACTTTCCAAGCTGTGGGATGAAACCTTTTTGTGCAAAACTTTGGCAGCTGGTGGTTTAGTGGAGAAGCGAACAGATCTATGTCTGGAGTTCCCCATGACACTGTCAATTTCTGAAATACATGAGGATCCAATTTCCACTCGTGGGGATCCATAATTTGTCTGCTCAACACATCTGCTAAGGAGTTCTGTGCTCCTGGCAGAAACCTTGCCTGAAGATTGAGCTGTAAACAGAGCAGTCTCCCACAAAATCATTGCTTGCCTGCATAGAGGATAAGAATGTGTTCCGCCTTGCTTGTTGATGTACCACATGACAGTTGTGTTGTCTGTTAGAATCAACACCTGCCCTGGAAGAAGTAAATCCTTGAAAGCTATTAATGCAAACTGGACTGCTAACATCTCTTTCAAGTTGATATGTAGATGATGTAGTCTGGCAGGCCACTTGTCTTGTATCCACTTTCCATTCAGATGAGCTCCCCAAGCTTTGTCTGAGGCATCTGTCGTTAGAATCTGACTCGCCTCTGGCCGGGTCACAGAGAGTCCCTTGTTTAGGTGACATTCCTGAGCCCACCACAACAATTCCTTTTGAATGCAAGGTATTATTTGAATGACAGTGTCCAAATCCTGGCAGTGCTGTGTCCATACATTTTGAGATACCATTGTAGCTTCCTCATATGCAGTTTGGCATTGGGAAGCACCAGAATACAAGATGCCATGAACCCCAAGGCTTGAAGGACTGTCCTTGCAGTCAGCCTGGACTGATGAGACAACTGATGAAAGTAAAGGGAAAGATTCTTTTGTTTGTCCGGGGTCAAAAAGGCCATCTGGGATGCTGTATTCAGTCTCACACCCAGAAAGCACATGTCCTGAGAGGGTACTAGACTGGACTTTATTTCGTTCACAGAATACCCCAGGCATCTTAGCACTATCATCACATAATCCAAATGATGAAGAAGCTCATCCCTTCCTTGAGCCAGAATCAGGCAATCGTCCAAATAAGGATAGATCTGTATTCCTTTTAACCTGAGGAAAGCTATCACTGGAGCCAGAACTTTCGTGAACACTCTGGGCGCAGTAGATAAGCCAAAGGGCAATGCAGAGAACTGATAATGAGAAGTCCCAGCTCGAAAACGCAGATACTTCCTGCAACTCAGTCTGATAGGAACATGAAGATAAGCCTCCTTGAGATCCAAAGTTACCATCCAATGATCTTTGCCCAGCAGAGGTAAAAGCTGCTGTAACGTCAACATTTTGAACTTGGGAATGTCCAGATAAGTGTTGAGGATAGATAAGTCCAAAATTGGTCTCCACGTGTTCCCTTTCTTTGGTACTAGGAACAGGCGAGAATAAAATCCTAGGCCCACTTCTGGCATAGGGACCGGCTGAATGGCCCCTATTTGGAGTAACAGAGAAATTTGCTTGTGAACCTCTATTCTTTGTTGAGGAGGAACGTCTGGCATGCCTTTGAAAGGAGGCAAGGTATGGAAATAAAACCTGTAACCGTGGTGTATGATATCCAATACCCATCTGTCTTGGGTAATTAAACTCCAATTTTCTTTGAAAAGTGCCAACCTTCCTCCCAAAGGTGCTGCCAGACGAGAAGGCTCTGGCAGCTGAAAAGGTAGGTCATTGGGTCTGTTTACGAAAGGACTGACCCCTGCCCTCACCCAAAGACTGTGCAGGAGAACTCCCTGTTCTAGGCCTGAAAGAGCCCTGAGCTCTGCCCCTACCACGTCTAGATCTACCCCTAGACTGGGAATCATAAGAAGGATACGCCCACCCCTTAGTAGGCCAATTTCTACTAAACTTTGGAGGCTGAACCTGCAAAAAATCTTTAACAGTCTGCATAGACTTAGCCTTGTCTTCCATTTTATTTAAAACTGCCTCAACAGGAGAACCAAACAACACATCAGATTGTAAAGGAGCATCTAAAATCCTTGTTTTAACATGGTCAGATAAATTCTGATCCCTCAGCCAGGCGTGCCTGCGAAGAACTGACCCAGTGGCAGCCACCCTAGACGAGGCCTGTACAGCATCAAAACCAGATTGCAAAGAATGCTTACCCACCTGTTCAGAAACATGTACTAAATCTTGTAACTCTTTACAATCAATACCTTCCGCCAGAGCATCAACCTTAGACTTCAATTGTGAAAGGAGATAGTTTTGGTATTTCAACATGTGGAACTGGCAATTCAAAGCCCTCATAGCTAGAGTGGAAGTATAAACTTTCTTTCCCCATCTATCCAAAGCCCTGGCCTCTTTATCTGTAGGAACCGGATTCTTGACAACAGAAGCCTTAACACCTTTAGGCCCCTGACTAACAGTTTCTGGGTCTGCCCTAGGACTCTTAAAAAGATACTTATGAGCTTCAGGCACCCTGTAATACCTATCCGGTTTAACAGGAGCAGGAGGCAAAGAATCAGGATTAAGAGAAGCCTCTGTAAAAACATCTTCCACCACATCCAAAACAGGAGGTATAGCCAAAGGCCTAT
>NC_056741.1:723525121-723555121 GCF_019279795.1 Protopterus annectens | reverse complement strand
GAGACAGAGGAGGAAACTACGTTTTTCCAACTGAAGGAAAGGGCGTCCACTTTCCATGCTTGTCTGTAATAAGTCCTTGTGCAGAATCTTTTCACTTGATAATTTTGAGGAGAGGCAAATAGATCTATGTCTGGGCTCCCCCATTTCTCTGTTATCATGCTGAAGACTTGTGGATTTAGTTTCCACTCGTGAGGATCCATAAGGTTTCTGCTTAAATCATCAGAGTGTTTAGTGTTTTGTTTTCCTGGCAGGAATTGAGCTTGAAGATGTATTTGGTAGGTCAAAGCTGTGTCCCACAGTGCCATCGCTAATCTGCAAAGGGGGTATGAGTGTGTGCCCCCTTGCTTGTCTATATACCACATGACTGTGGTGTTGAGCATCTTTATCAGTAGTTGTCCTGGATGAAGTAAGTCCTTGAAGGCTGTTAGGGCATTTTGAACAGCTAGCATCTCTTTCTGGTTGATATGTAGATGCATTTGATTTGGTGCCCATATGCCCTGAATGCAACTTCCTGCCATGTGGGCCCCCCCCAGGCATAACCTCATGTGTCTGTTGTTAAGGGTTGGTGGCAGGGGGTAGAGTGAAAGGCCGTCCCATGTTTTGGTGACAGGCCTTTGCCCACCATAGAAACTCCTGTTGCAGGCAGGGAATGAGAGGAATCATTGTTTCCAGACTGTGTGAATGTTGACTCCATAAACTTTTCCGGTACCACTGAAGTTTCCTCATATGCAGTCTTGCATATGGAATTAGTAGGATGCAGGATACTATGAAGCCCTGAGCCTGCAAAATTTGTCTTGCAGAAGACTGGGTTTTTGTTGCCATCAGTTTGAAGTAAGTAGCCAGTTGCCTTTGCTTGTCTGGCGTGAGGTAAGCCATCTGGGCAGTTGTATTCAAGCTTGCACCCAGTAATGTTATCTTTTGAGAGGGTACCAGTTGTGATTTATTTTCGTTTATCGTGTACCCTAGGCATGTTAGAAGCCTTTTCACAAATGCCAGGTGTTGAAGAAGAATGTCCTTGTTCTCTGCTTGAATGAGACAGTCGCCCGAGTAAGGCTATATTTGTATACTTCTTTGTCTGCAAAATGCAATTACTGGTGCCAGGCACTTTGTAAAGATCCTGGGCGCAGTAGATAAGCCAAAGGGCAGTGCAGAGAATTGGTAATGCATTAAGCCAGCCTTGAATCCGAGGTATCTTCCGCATGACTGTCTTATTGGGACATGCAGGTATGCCTCTAAGGTCTAATGTTACCAGCCAAGCATTCTTGCCCAGCATGGGCAGAAGCTGCTGCAAAGTCAGCATTTTGAATTTTGGAATGTCCAGGTGTGTGTTCAAAATCGATAAATCCAGTACAGGCCGCCAGGCCTTGTCCTTTCTGGGTACAGAGAACAGTCTTGAGTAAAAACCTTGTCCTTTTTCCTGTTCTGGTACTGGCTGAATGGCCCCCCCATATCCATGAGGGACGTAATCTGTTTCTGTGCCTCTGCCCATTGAATTTTTTGACAGATCTGGCCAACCGTTTGCCATTGGCAGAGTATGGAAATGGAATCTGTATCCCTGTGATACTATGTTTAGCACCCACTTATACTGGGTTAACTGCCAATTTTGAGCAAAAATTGCCAATTTTACCCCTAAAGGTGCTGCCAAAAGATAAGTGCTTGGTGCAGGCAGAGGGAAGTCATTGGGACTGTTTTCTGTAGGTTTGTGTTTTATCTCCTCTAGATTTGGAGGTAGAAGCACCCCATTGCTTTGACCTGTATGAATCTTGTGGGCTGGTATCTGGAACCCTTAGGGTGTCTGGATTTGCCCCTTTGAGCTCTGGACACAGGAAAGGACCAATTTTTTGTAGGCCAGTGTCTACTGAATCTTGGTGGCTGCACTTGTAAGACGTCTTTTACAGTTTGCATAAACTTAGCTTTGTCTTCCATTTTCTTTAAAACCTCTTCTGCCTTAATACCAAAGAGTATCATGCTGCAAAGGTGCATCTAGCAATTTAGCTTTAACATGATCAGGCAAGTTTTTTTCCTTTAGCCAGGCATGCCTCCTAATCACAGATCCCAAAACTGCGGCCCTGCAGGAGGCCTCTAAGGAGTCAAAACCACATTGCAAAGTATGCTTTCCAACCTGTTCAACTGCATGCAATAATTCCTGCAATTCTTTATTTTCTGCACATTCAGTAATCATCATTCTCTGTTTCAGCAATCCCGTAACATGTTGTTGATACTTGAGCATATGAAATTGACAGTTTAAGGCCCTGACTGCCAAGGTTGTAGATGTATAAACCTTTTTTCCCCATCTGTCCAGTGCCCTTGAATCACTGTCAGAGGGGGTAGGATTTTTTGCTGTTGAGGCCTTAACTCCCTTTGGACCCTGTGAAATAGTTTCAGGGTCAGCAGCAGGGTTTCTAAATAAAAATTTATGTGAGTCAGGGACACTAATATCTGGCAGGCTTGCTGGGAGCCGGAGGTAAGGAGTCAGGGGTCAAGTTAGACTCTGAAAACGCATCATCCACAATGTCTAAAACAGGAGGAAAGGCCAAAGGCCTGTGCTGAGGGAGAAGGAGGAAATCCCTGAGCCTCTTTTTTGATTCTGAGAAATCTTGACTCTCCCAGTGAAAATGCCTCAAAGTATGCAAGGTTTCTCCAAATTAATAATCCTCAGGAGGTGATGCAGATGGTATAGACTCCTCTGCATCAGAATCCTCATAGGGAGGTATAGATAATTCCTGATCAGAAGAGTAATCAGAAATAGAAACCTGATCTGAAGATTCATAATCAGTGTTTTGCCTAGGCCTCTTATCTGGAGGAGGATGGGTACCCTTGATCAAGGTAATAAGGTCTTCAGACATTTTGATAATTTGTTTTTAGGCATAGAGGC
This sequence comes from Protopterus annectens, assembly GCF_019279795.1. Taxonomy (NCBI): domain Eukaryota; kingdom Metazoa; phylum Chordata; order Ceratodontiformes; family Protopteridae; genus Protopterus; species Protopterus annectens. The sequence goes on along the minus strand of NC_056741.1, from coordinate 723,552,246 downwards.
CTGTGCACGTGGCTCATGCGTCATTTTTTTTACTTTTAGAAGTTGCTTTTGTCTTCGGTTTTGCAGCTGTCAGTTTGATATATAAATGTTGAGGCCTGAAAACCCCCTCAGTAGCCGGTGCCTGCTCAGCGGCTCCGGACCCATCAGAGTGAGATACATCCTTGGGTCCAATACTTTGAGTATTTTGTGGCATGCTGGACTCCACATGGGTGTCAGTAGGGGCCTGCGACTGGAAAGTAGCAGGTATCAGGGGCTGCGAATGCGCCTTACTGAGTGCCGGCGACTGGCTTAGGAGAAGCTTCGTCGTCGGTTTTGGACCTCGACCGTCTCTCTCTCTGTCCTTTTCTTTGCTTTTTTGATGTACTCTGGTAGTCTGATTGCTATCCGACGACATTTCTGGGTAGTTAAATCTGTTTCCAAAATACTTTGAGGCAAAAATATACAGATGCTTAATAGTGCATTGGTTAAATCTAGCACGAAACCTACAGCCAGGCCCGTTGTGATCAGGGCCTAGGCAAGGAATACAGTATAAATGGAAATCCTTATGAGGTATTTGCTTCCCACAAGTAATACAATTATTAACTTTTTCTGCCATCGGTATGGAGCAAGAAAAAACTTCCCCAACAGGGTACTTAGCTTTAGTGAAGGCTTTGGTTCTGAAACTCAAACTCGATTATTTCAGGAGTCGGCCGACTGGCACTTGCGAAATGCTTCTGCTTCGGGCACCGTGCAACAAGACAGACTAAAGAAAATAGTGTCGGCTGCATGTTTTATACCCCTGACGACCTGACGTCATGGAAGAGGAGACAGCAACCGACGCAGGACCCAAGACTTTGGAATTCAGGCCGACTGAGGGCAACCTGCCAGCAAATTACTCAAATGCAATGAATGCAACAGTGAAACACGAAGAACATCAGTGAAATACGATGAACATCAGTACAGTTTTCCACGTGCAATACTTTAGAGAAGCTTTGTCTGCTGGCTCAAAGGGAGAGAGCATAAGCTTTTTCAGAACACAGTTAAGATCCAAAGGAGGAGACGGTTTCCTGGGAAGTCTGAGGTGAAGTACTCCCTTAAGGAAGAGCTTAGAAGAAAGTCTTGATGCTAGTGGATGAGCTTTGATGGAAGAATAAGCCAAGCCATTCTGCAGTAGCTCACACAGGTAAGACACGACAAGAGGGGGCTTACTAGAAAGCGGGTCCAGCTGTCTTTTGGAACACCATACAGTGAATCTTTTCCACTTAGAAAGGTAAGATTTTCTTGTATTTGGTTTCCTGGCCTCCTGCAGAACACTGAGCATATCATCACTGTAAAGGTGTCGTAAGAGTGGGAGGTTGGCTTAATTGTTAAGGAGTTTACCTTACAGACACAAGGTGCAAGGTTTGATTCTTGCTTGGGGTAACTGGCTAAAATTAAAATGGCCCACAAGGGCAGTTAAGTCTAGTATGACTATGAACCTAAGGGGATCAGAATCCAATCAACCACAGGGTGAGGTGTAGAAACTGCCACTGTGGGTGAATCTGGGATTCCTTGTGTTTTGTGAGAAGGTCCACTCAGGGGGGGTTAACTTGAGGTGATTGCCCTTGGACAGTTGTAGGAGTTGAGGGAAAGTACAGTTGTGTACACCTGCCATAAAATGTAGATGTTAGAGTGCATTCACTGTTGCAGTCATCACTTGTGGGTTATCCCTGCTGGGTAGCGCTCGGCCAGACCCGAATACCTGAGTACAGGGTTTCACTCCTGCGTCGGTTGTCTAGTGTCTGAAGCTGACATCAGGTCGGCAGGGCAATAAAATGAGGCACCCGACACCATTGCATCAGTTTGTCTTGGCCTCAATAGGTAGAAGCCCTCAAGAAAGAGAAAATATGAGATGGTGGTAGGGAAACAGGACTGCAAGAGGGAATACACTCGAACATCTACATTTATGGTAAGTGTATATTTATTTATTTTACATTTGTTGACAGAGATATTCTGACTGAATACATGGTACATTTTCAGCGGAGGCCCAGGGAGAAAAGCTCCAGTAATAGTACAATAATATTCCAAGAGAGCAAAGGATATAGATACAATATATCAGATGGTTCACCACAGAAGAAACACAAACATATGCTAAATGTTAACAGAGTGAAAAAAATATGAGACAGAATCAATAGTATACAACTGTACTATGCTCTTCATGTTTCACTGTTGCAGTCATCACTTGTGGGAAGATTCTCATAGCTGAGAAACAAGGTGGAGGGAAGGACAGAAAGAAGCAAAACTCCACGGTTGCACTGTTTCAAGGGGATGCCAGCATGCGCTGCAGGACTGCAGATGCAAAGCCTGCCCCGGTTTTGGAGAAGGTAGCCAACTGTTACAGTGTTTGCTGAATCTGTGGATGGATGTCCAGGTAGCAGCTTCCAAAATATCCTTGGTCGGAACCCCTCTCAGGAAGACAGTAGAAGTAGAGGCTGCCCTAATGGAATGTGACTTGATGGATTTGGGAGGACTCTTTCCATGAACGGAAAAGCAGAAATGGATGCAATGTGAGATCTATTTAGAAATGGTCCGTTTGGATATGGGTTTCCCCTCTGTCCCAAGAGCTAAAAAGACCAGTAGCTGGTCAGATTTTCTGAATTATTTGGTCCTATCCAGGTAATATCTTAACTGTCGGTGCACATCCAGGGTATGCAAAATTCTTTCCCCTTTATTATGGAGGTTGTGAAAGAAAGTAGGGAGATGGATGGCCTAGCTAAGGGTAATGTTCGAGACCACCTTAGGCATAAAGGAGGGAATGGTCCTAAGCAGCACCCTGTCAGCATGGGAAATGATGAAGGGCTCAGTGGCCATAAGGGCCTGAAGCTCAGAAACTCTCCTGGCTGAGGTGATGGCCAGCAGGAAGGCAGTTTTCCAGGAAAGGTACTTCAGGTCTGCTGAAGCAGCTGGCACAAAAAGAGGCAAAGTCAATTTTTCCAAGACAAAGTTTAGATCCCATGCTGGAGCAGGTGGCCTTCTAGGTTGTTTGATGTGGGCCACTCCTCTAAGGAACTGTTTTAACAGGTGATGAGAAAATAGGGGATGATTCGACTGGATATAGGCAGAGATAGCAGAGGCATGTATCTTGATGGAGGAGTATGGCAATGCCTTTTCTAAGAGCTTTGCCAGGAAGTGCAGACCCAATGTCAGAATGGCATGGGTGCTGTTAATACCATTGCTCTGGCACCAGATAGTAAATCTTTTCCATTTGGCAAAGTAGGATTTTCTGGTGTTGGGCCTTCTGGCCTCTATTTAAAACCTACCTGCTTAAGGTTGTAGTGTCATCCACCTTTGGGGTATAAGCTATGCGGACAACTTGAGTGTGGGGAGGTTTGGCTGCAATACTATCCCTTTCTCCCGAGTTAAAAGGTTTGCTGTGAGAGGCAGGTGCATGGGAGGCTCTTTGGCTAGACTGAGGAGCAAGGGGCAACAATGCAGTCTGGGCCAGTCCGGAACAATGAGAATAGCCTTAGGCCCTTCCGCCCTGATCTTGAGAAGTACCCTGTGAATGAGGGGCAAGGGAGGGAATGCATACACAAACAGGTTGCCCCAGTGGAAGGGGAGGGTGTCCACCCTTGATGCTTCTGGATGGAACTCTCTGGAGCAGAACTTGGTTAGCTAGTGGCTCTCTGTGGTTGCGAAAATGTCCATGTCTGGGTTCCTCCAGTTTTGCCTGATGTTGAGAAAGGTCCCCCAGTGCAGCTGCCACTCAAAGGGATCCAGGAGGCTTCTGCTTAACTGGTCTACCAGGGTGTTCTGTTTCCCCGAGATACACTGAGCTATCAGATGCAGTTCCAAATTTGAGCCTGACTGCGAGATTTGCATAGCTAAGCAACACAGGGGGTAGGAATGATTGCCCCCCCTGGTTGTTGATGTGCCACATTACCGTCGTGTTGTCTGTCTTGATTAAGAGCAGTCCTGGTCTCAGGTGATCCCTGAAAGCTAGGATTGCCTTGTGTACCACCAGCATTTTTTTTTAGTGTGATATGGAGGCCCTGAGCCACTTGTTCTCAAAAGCCCTGTGTGCACATACTTCCTCAGTGTGACACCCAGGCCATGTCTGAAGCATCTCTGGTGATGGTCTGGCCCTGGGGAAAAATGACGTAGGGTAGACCCTTGTTCAGGGTACACGCCACTGCCCACCACAGGAGCTCCTCCTTTAAACAAGGAATCAGGGGCAGCTGGTGTTCCAGTGACTGAGTGCTGGCACCAAAGGTTCCTGAGGTACCACTAGTTTCCTCATGTACAGTCTGGCTAGGGGTACCAACAGGATGCAGGAGGCCATGTATCCCAACACCTGCGGGAATTTCTCTGCTGTGAGGTTGGTCCTGCAGGCCAGCTGTGAAAAGTAAGAGGGGAGGGAGGCTGTTTGTGTTGTGTCCAATAGAGCTCCCAGGAAGGTCAACCTTCTTGTGGGGGTGAATTTGGGACTTCTCCCAGTTGACTGTGAATCCCAGGGAGGTTAGTAGAGTCTGAAAAAAGGTCAGGTCGTACAGGAGTCTTTCCATGGTGTCTGCCTGGATGAGGGAGTCGCCCAGGTAGGCATAAATCTGTATGCCCTTCCGTCTGTAAAGGGCAATGACAGGGGCCAAGCATTTGGCAAAGACTCTGGGAGCAGCAGATATACCAAAGGGCAAAGCAGACAAATGTAAGTGTTCTGACCCTGCTCTGAAGCGCTGCAAACTCCTGCAGGACTTCCTTATGGGGATATGGAGATAGGCACCATTCAGATCTAAGGTCACTAGCCAAACATGTGGTATCAGCACTGGCAAAAGCTTGTGTAGGGTCAGCATTTTGAAATCTGGGACCAGGAGGGACACATACAAAGTGGATAGGTCGAGAAAAGTGCACCAAGTGCCCCCCTTTCTAGGTAGCAGGAACAGTCTTGGAATAAAACCCTCTTCTGGCCTGTTCCTTTGGTACAGTTTCCACGGTGCCATGGGCGCAAAGCATTTGGAGCTGTCATATTGACTCTGCCCTCTGACTTGCTGGTACATCCGGGAAACCTGAAAATCTGGGGTATTCCTTGAAAGAGAATCTGTACCCGCTGGTAATTTTTAGGACCCATAGATCTGAGGTGATGGCCTGCCAATTCTCACAAAAGAGGGAAAGTCTACCTTCTAGTCTCTCTGGGGGGATGGGGGGCAGAAGGGAGGTGACAGTCATTGCGAGTCTTTGGAGAAGGGAGTGGGCTTAGAACTACCTTGACTAGGTGTTGCAGTGGTCCATTGTCCGGATCGCTGTTGGCTTTGTAACTGGTGCCTAGAAGACCTAACCCTGTGGCCCTTCTGCACAGGTTTTGTTTCGATTGGAAAGGACCAATGCATAGCGGGGAAGTTCCTAATGAACCTGGGAGGCTGTACCTGCAAAGAATCCTTCACAGTCTGCATAGACTTGGTCTTGTTTTCCATTTTGTTTTTAATTACCTCTACAGCTTTAGGTCCAAACAGCTGGTCCTTGTCCAGAGGGGCATCTAATAACTTGGATTTTATCTGGTCAGGCAATGGATGTTCCCTTAACCAGGCATACCTTCTGATCACAGAACCAGATACTGCAGCTCGGCTGGAAGCTTCCATGGCATCAAACCCACGATGCAGGGAATGCTTGGCTACCTGGGAGCTAGAAATACATCTGCTAGTTCCCTGGTTGTACTGTCTGGTAGGGTGGACATTTTTTCTTTTACCAATTCCAACACATTTTGTTGGTATTTGGGCATATGAAATTTACAATTCAGAGCGCCACTGGCTAAGGTAGCTGAAGTGTAGACATTCTTTCCTAGTCTAAGGCTCTGCTCTCTATCAGCTGGGATGGGGTTTTTGAGGAGCTAGCCCCCTTAGGACCTTGAGCAATGACCTTTGGGTCAGCTGTAGGTTTTTTAAAGATACATGCAGGTGTCTTGCACCCTATAATATCTGTCTGGCTTCCAGAGGGGCAGGGGAAAAAGAGTCTGGGGTGAGTGCAGATTCCAAGACAACGTCCTCCACCACATCCAGGATTGGAGGAATAGCCAGAAGTTTGTGCTGTGGTACGTCAAAGAACTCTCTCAGTCTCTTCTTTGACAGAGGGTAATCCTGTGCCTCCCAGTGAAAATGCTCCTTGAGGGAATTTTAAGTTTCCCTGAAAGAGAGGTCCTCAGGCGGGAAGGCAGGAGGAATGGGGTCCTCAGCATCAGAATCCTCAAATGCTGCAAAAGGCTGCTCTTCAGTGTCTGACTCTTCTAGTTCAGACCCTTCTGCCTCCTGCTCAGAAAGAGCCTCAGGGGAAGTGTCACTCTTCCTTTTGGCTGGGGTGATGAAATCCTCTGCCATTCTGAGCATCTGCTGCGACTGTGACAGGCTGTGTGGAAGGAAGCCAGTGGCTGAGCCCCAGGGATGGGGTCATTTTAGAGGTAGTCCCTGGTCTTGGGCCTCGTGGATTCAATGTCTTTATGCAAGGTCAGTTTAACCAGCAGCATGGTTGTCGGTCTCTGTATGGCATCAGTCGTTGGTATGGTCTCTATGGAAGCCGGTGCCTGCAAAGCTGCTCCGGACCCAGCTGCAGGACTGAAGGCCAAAATACTGGCAGGCGAAGATTGACCCGGTGGCGTACCGGACTCCAAACGGGTCTCGGTAGAGGCCAGCAACAGTTCCTCAGCTGGCATGAGGGGCTGCGAAGTCACCTCACTGAGTTCAGCTACTCTACTTAATGGAAAGTTAGGTGACTTCAGATCAGAATCGTCTGAGGCCGATCCTTTTCCTTATCTTTCTTCTTTTTTGGATATTCAACAGCAGCCTGACGCCATTTTGTGGTGAGAAAAACTCTTGCTGAAGTGTCTAGCTACAATTTACGCCCTTCTCCCAATAGCCCTAGCATTAAACAGAGAACAGAACCGACATCAGAGGACGTCGTTAGTCTGGGCCTGGGCAGGTGATGCACAGGGTATGAAAGTCTTGGTGTGGGATCAGTTTTCCACAACAGAGACAATTATTAACTTTCTCTGATATCTGTTAAATACGAGAAAAGGTTCTCCAATGGGGTACTTATCGCTTTAGACAGTTACTCCCTTACTCTGGCAACAGCCACCCAATGCACTCGCGAACTGCTTCTGCTTCAGGCTCCACGGCAAGAAAGACTGGTAATGACACCAGCTGCCTCATTTTACAGCCGACTACCACACGTCAGCTTCTGACACCAGACAGCCGATGCAATAGGGAAACCATTTACTCTGGAATTTGGGCCGGCCGAGGGCTACCCAGCAGGGATAACCCACAAGTGATGACTGCAACAGTGAAACACAAAGAATATCCAGTGCTGTCTGGGCCAGTATGGAGTCACCAATAAGATATTTGGAGGGCCCTGCTGGATTTTCAGCAGGACCTACTGAATGAGCGGGAAGGGGGGGAAAGCATACAAACATTTCCTCATCCAGGTGAATGAAAAGGCATCTGTTGTATATCCTGGTGCAAAAGACAGGAAGCTGCCTGTTGATCGAGGAGGGAAACGGGGCTATTGGAGGTGTACCCCACCTGTGGATCAGATCCAAGAAAACATCTCTGTGAAGCAACCATGTGTGGTCGTTTGTGATGGTTCTGCTCAGATAGCCTGCCTGGGAGTTGTGGAGAGAGAGGGAATGCAGACCGCCTGCAGAGTAATTCCCTGTGAGGTGGCTAGTTCCCATACTAGAAGGAATAGTATGCAGAGAAGGTATGACTTGGTTCCTTCCCTTCTTGTTGAGATACCACATTACAGTGGTGTTGTCTGCGTAAATCGTCAAGGGGTCTTGCTGGAAGAAAGGTAGAATTGCCCTCATCTCAAACACTGTGCTCTGGTTTATGAGGTTTTGGCCACAGACCTTGCACCCTTTGATGGCCCAGAGTTGCTCCCCAGCCCAACTCTGAGGCATCTGTGTGTGCATGTCTTGTGTGGCTGGAGGTGGTTGGAGGGGAAGACCTGGATTGTGATTCACTTGTGCCGACCACCACTGTTTTCCTTTTTTCAGGGAAGGGAGAAGGGGCACCCTGTGCTCCAGAGGATGGGAGTGCTGTATCAAGACTGGCCGAAGATACCACTGTACCATTCTCATATGCAGTCTTGCTAAAGGGTAGCATGGGGGTGGTGGCTGCCATGTAGCCCAAGATTCTGAGGAACTCCCTTGCACTGAAATCTGTGGACTGGAGGACCACAAGTAGATGTTCTGTCAATGTTTCCACCTTTTGGGATGGAAGGTATGCTTCCATGATGTCTAAACGTATTCGGCACCAGAGGAAGGCAATGTCTTGGGTTGGCTGTAGATGCAATTTTGGGAAGTTTAACTGAAATCCCAGGGACTGTAGAAGAGACACTACAATATAGATGTGGCGCTCAAGGATCTCCTTGCTGCCTGTCTGGATCATCATGTCATCCAGGTATGGGGAATATTTGTATTCCCTTTGTCCTGCAATAAGCAATCACTGGGGCCAGACATTTTGTGAAAACTCTGGATGCAGTGGAAAGCCCAAATGGCAAGGCAGAGAATTGAAACTGGGAAGAGCCCAGTAAGAACCTCAGGTATTTCCTGTAAGTAGGTTTTATGGGGATGGGGAGATGAGCATTTTTTATATCTAATGTAGTCATGAACCCTTGTGGAAGCAAAAGAGGTAAGAGGGTTGGGTAGGGTCAACATCCTGACAGTAACAACCTTTAAGAATAGGCTGAAATAGGGGAGGTCTAGAATAGGTCTCCAGGGTCCGTTCTTCCTGGGGACCAGGAAGATCCTGGAGTAGAAGTCTTTTCCTTTTGCGACTGCGGGAACTGATCTGATAGTGCCCTGGAACAGCAGAGTTTACAGCACCGGTTGCATGAGGTGCAGCTGTTGTGCAGGAGGTTGTGGGGTGTCTTTTTGTTTTGGGGGGGGGGGCAAGACATGAAAGCCATTCTGGAGGATAAACAGGACCCACTTGTCTGAAGTGATGTTGGTCCACACAGGGAGGCAGTTGAGAGAGGCAGGCTGACAAAGGTAAGGAAAGGGGGGAAGAAAGGAAGGCAAGGAATCAAATGCTACCTGCCCTGTCTTGACAGGGTGCATTCTGGCTAGAGGAGGAAGATGCTCTAGCTGGATGGGGTTATTTCCTTGAAGGCTTCCTAGGCCTTGAAGGAGCAGCAGGACATGAGTGTTTCCTTATAAACAGGGCTTTAGTTGGATAGTTTCTTTGAAACTTTGATAATGGGGGAGCCCAACAAGTGTTTAAGGTCCCACATTTCTTTACCTTTTTGCTGCAATGACTTGAAAAGATTTGCTACTTGAGACACAAACAATGCTGTATTGTCCAGGGGTACATCAATAAGCTTTGCCCTAAAATCATCAGGCAGGTGCTGAAGGCGAAGCCAAGAGCATCTACGTCAGTCAGATTCTGATGTTGCTGACCTGGCTGAAGACACAGCAGCATCATAACTGCATTTTACAGAGTGCCTGGTAACCTGGGAAATGAGGGCCAGGAGACAGGACAGTGAGGCTTTGGCAGAGCAGTCAGGGATATCAGCCAGTTTGTTGGTGGTTGATTCCAGAAGGGACAGGGTATGCTTGGCCATGCGTGTCTGGTAGTCTGCTGACCTGAAAGACAAGGTGGCAGAGGTATAAATCTTTTTACCCACAACGTTCCATTGTTTAAGGTGTTGGTTTTCCAAGCAAAGGTTTAAATCATGCAGAAGGCTACATACGGTCTTGGGTATGAACACCTGACACATGGGGCAGGCCTTGTAATCATGCGACCATCCCAAGCAGAAATAACACTGATCATGGCCGTCCTTATGGGGAATCAGCCAGCCGCACTTACACTTGCCCTTTCTGGATGACATGAGCAGGGAATTCAAGTAAAAAGGACTGAAAGGGTCCACAATGATATACTTACCTTAATTCTTTGAATCAGACATTGGCAATAGTAGGAAAGCACAGTTGTGTACACTTAACATAAATGTAGATGTTCGAGTATATTCACTGTTGCAGTCATTACGTTTGGGTAATCTGCTGGCAGGTTGCCCTCAGTTGGCCTGAAGTCCAAAGTCTTGGGTCCTGCGTCGGTTGCAGTCTTCTCTTCCATGACGTCGGGGGTGAAAAACATGCAGCCGACGCCATTTTCTTAAGTTTTTCTTGCCCCCGATGTCAGGTGTCCCCAAAAAGGCAGCAATATTAATACATATATAAATATAAATATGTGTATATATATATATATATATATATATATATATATATATATATATATATATATATATATATATATATATATATACTTCCATCAATTTAAACTTTACCTTCATCTACAAGCAAATACACCATATAGGTTGTAGAAGATAGAGAAGGAAAGATAAACTGTAGAATGAAAAGGGGATGGCAGGAGGGTAACCTGGACTGCAACAGTGAATACACTGGAACATCTATATTTATAATAAGTGTACACAACTGCACAACTGTACTATGTTCTACGTGTTTCACTGTTGCAGTCATTACATTTGGGTAGAATCCCAAATCTATGGTTGGGAGGCTGGAGCTAAACAGCATCAGATGCGGCTATAAGGCCCTGCAAAGCCTGCCCTGGACTTAAGAGTAGAGAGGCAAATGATGATGCTTTGTAAAGGTGTCAACAGAACTCCAAGTAGCAGCCTGTAGAATGTCTTTGGTTGGCACTCCTCTCAGAAAGGCTGCCGAAGTAGCTGCAGTTCTGGTGGAAGGAGACCTAATGCCCTTGTGCACAGGTTTACCATGATGTAAGTAGCAGAAACGGATGCAGTGGCTTATCCACTTTGAAATTGTCTGCTGTGAGATGGCCTTTCCCTCTGATCGTGCAGCATATGACACTAGTAAATGTTCAGTTTTTCTTAGAGCTTTTGTCCTGCTCAATTAGAATCTTAGCTGTCTGTGTACATACAAGGAATACAGAATTCTATCCCCTTTGTTCTGCGGATTTGGATAAAAAGTTGGCAGGTGAATTGTTTGGTTAAGAGCCACACTGGAAACCACCTTAGGTATAAAAATAGGATTTGTCCTAAGAGACACCCTGTCTGGTTGAAATAAGATAAAAGGCTCTACAGCCATGAGGGCCTGTAGCTCTGAAACTCTTCTTCCTGAAGTAATTGCTAGCAGCAGAGCTGTCTTCCATGATAAGAACTGTATATCAGCGGTAGCGACTGGTACAAATGGAGGCAGGGTGAGCTTTTCCAACACAACTGCGGTCCCATGCAGGTAATGGTGATCTTCTAGGAGGCCTTAAGTTTTTGGCTCCTCTAAAATACTGCTTCGGTAAAGGATGAGAAAAGACTGGTGGCTCTGTATTGTAATGAGCCGAAATGGCAGAGGCATGGATTTTGATTGATGAGAAAGATAGGCCTTTGTCAAGCATCTCAGTTAAGTATTGTAATATCTGAGGAATATGCGGTTTTGCTGCATCAGTTCCTTGTGCTTGATTCCAAGCACAGAATCTCTTCCATTTGTCAGCATAAGATTTTCTAGTACTAGGCCTTCTGGCTTCCAAAATGACATCCATCACAGCTTTACTGAGAGGTGTCGTTCGTATGATTACATGATTACCCATGCTGCCAGGTTCAGAGTCTGTAGTTGATTGTGCAGGATCTGATTGTTTTGCTGGGACAGTAGTTGTGGACTTTGAGGCAAGGTCCAAGCTGGGTACTGAGACAAGTTCCTTATGATTGGGTAGCAGTATTGGCGGGGACAGTCCGAGTCAATTAATATCTTTGGCTTCTATTGTCTGACTTTTAGGAAGACCTTGGGCAGAAGAGGCAGAGGAGGAAAGGCGTAAACTGACAGGTTTTTCCAACTGAAGGATTGAACACTGAAACACTTTCCATGTTTGTCTGTGATAAGTCCTAGTGCAGAATCATTTCAATTGAAAATTTTGAGGAGAGGCAAATAGATCTATGTCTGGGCTCCCCCATTTCTCTGTTATGCTGAAGACTTGTGCATTTAGTTTCCACTCGTGAGGATCCATAAGGTTTCTGCTTAAATTGTCTGCCAGAGAGTTCTGTTTCCCTGGCAGGAATTGAGCTTGAAGATTTATTTGGTAGGCCAAAGCTGTGTCCTACATCGCCATGGCTAATCTGCAAAGGGGGTATGAGTGTGTGCCCCCCCTTGCTTGTTTATATACCACATGACTGGAGGTGTTGTCAGTCTTTATCAGTAGTTGTCCTGGATGAATTAAGTCCTTGAAAGCTGTTAGGGCATTTTGAACAGATAGCATCTCTTTCTGGTTGATGTGTAGATGCATTTGATTTGGTGTCCATATGCCTTGAATGCATCTTCCTGCCATGTGGGCCCCGCCAAGCATAATCTGATGCGTCTGTTAAGGATTGGCTGGCAGGGGGAAGAGTGAAGGGACATCCCATGTTTTGGTGACACGCCTTTGCCCACCACACAAACTCCTGTTGCAGGCAGGGGATGAGAAGAATCATTGCTTCCAGACTGTGTGAATGTTGACTCCATAAATATTTTAGATACCAATGAAGTTTCCTCATATGCAGTCTCTTGCATATGGAATTAGCAGGATGCATGATGCCATGAAGCCCAGAGCCTGCAGAATTTGTCTTGCAGAAGACTGGGTTTTTGCTGGCATCAGTTTGAAGTAAGTAGTCAGTTGCCTTTGTTTGTCTGGCGTGAGGAAAGCCATCTGGGCAGTTGTATGCAAGCTTGCACCCAGGAATGTTATCTTTTGAGAGGGTACCAGTTGTGATTTCTTATTGTTTATTGTGTACCCTAGGCATGCTAGTAGCCTTTTCACAAATGCCAGGTGTTGTAGAAGAAAGACCTTGTTCTCTGCTTGAATGAGACAGTCGTCCAAGTACGGATATATTTGAATACTTCTTTGTCTGAAAAATGCAATTACTGGTGCCAGGCATTTTGTAAAGGCCCTGAGCGCAGTAGATAAGCCAAAGGGCAGTGCAGAGAATTGGTAATGCATTAAGCCAGCCTTGAATCTGAGGTATCTTCTGCACGACTGTCTTATTGGGACATGCAGGTATGCCTCAAGTCTAAAGTCACCAGCCAAGCATTCTTGCCCAGCATGGGCAGAAGCTGTTGCAAAGTGAGCATTCTGAATTTTGGAATGTCCAGTTATGTGTTCAAAATCGATAAAAACAGTATTGGTTGCCAGGCCTTGTCCTTTCTGGGTACCGAGAAGAGTAGAGTAAAAACCTTGTCCTTTTTCCTGTTCTGGTACTGTCTGAATGGTCTCCATATCCATGAGGGATGTAACCTGTTTCTGTGCCTCTGCCCATTGTTTTTTTGGCAGGTCTGGCCAACCATTTGTCATTGGCAGAGTGTGGAAATGGAATCTGCATCCCTGTGATACGATGTTCAGTACCCACTTGTCCTGGGTTAACTGCCAATTTTGAGCAAAAAGTGCTAACTTTCCCCCTATGGGTGCTGCCAAAAGATAAGTACTTGGTGTAGGCAGAGGGAAGTCATTGGGATTGCTTTCTGTAGGTTTGCGCTTTATCTCCTCCAGATTTGGAGGTGGATGCGCCCCATTGCTTTGACCTGTATGAGTCTTGAGCCTGATACCTTGAACCCTTAGGGCGTCTGGATTTGCCCCTTTGAGCTCTGTCTGACACAGGAAGTTATTGGCCAGTGTCTACTGAATCTAGGTGGCTGCACTTGTAAGAAATTTTTAACAGTTTGCATAGACTTAGCTTTGTCTTCCATTTTCTTTAAAACCTTTTCTGCCTTAATACCAAACAGAGAATCATGCTGTAAAGGTGCTTCTAGCAATTTAGCTTTAACATGATCAGGCAAATTTTGTTCCTTTAAAAAGGCATGCCTCCTAATCACAGATCCAGTAACTGCGGCCCTGCAGGAGGCCTCTAAAGAATCAAAACCACATTGCAAACTATGCTTTCCAACTTGTTCAGCTGCATGCAATAATTCCTGCAATTCCTTATTTTCTGCACATTCTGAAATCAACATAATTTTCTGTTTCAGCAATCCCATAACATGTTGTTGGTACTTAAGCATATGAAATTGACAGTTTAAGGCCCTGATTGCCAAGGTTGCAGATGTATAAACCTTTTTTCCCCATCTGTCCAGCGCCCTTGAATCTCTGTTGGAGGGGGTAGGGTTTTTTGCTGTTGAGGCCTTAACTCCCTTTGGACCCTGTAAAATAGTTTCAGGATCAGCAGCAGAGTTTCTAAATAATTTATGAGAGTCAGGGACCCTGTAATACCTGTCAGGCTTACTGGGAGCCAGAGGTAAAGAGTCAGAGGTCAGGCTTGACTCCGAAAAAACATCATTCACAATGTCTAAACAGGAGGAATGGCTAAAGGCTTGTGCTGAGGGAAGAGGAGGAAATCCCTGAACGTCTTTTTTGATGGAGAAGTCCTGACTCTTCCAGTGAAAATGCTCCCTCAAAGTATGCAAGGTTTCTCCAAATGAATAATCCTCAGGAGGAGATGCAGATGGAATAGACTCCTCAGCATCAGAATCCTCATAGAGAGGTAAAAATAATTCCTGATCAGAAGAGTAATCAGAAGAAACCTGATCTGAAGATTCATAGTCAGTGTCTTGACTAGGCCTCTTACCTGGAGGGGGATGGGTATCCCTGATCAAGGTAATAAGGTCTTCAGCCATTTTGATCATCTGTTTTTTAGGCATAGAGGCCTGTGCACATGGCTCAGGCGTCGTTTTTTTTTTAGTTTTAGAAGGGGTCTTTGCCTTTGGTTTTGCAGCTTTCGGTTTGATATAAAAATGTTGCGGTTTGAATACACTCTCAGAAGTCGGTGCCTGCTCAGCGGCTACGGACCCATCCGAGGGAGATACATCCGGTCCAATAACTTGAGTATCTTGCGGCATGCCCGACTCCACATGGGTGTCAGTAGAGGCCTGCGACTCGAAGGTAGCGGGTATCAGTGGCTGCGAAAGTGCCTCACTGAGTACCGGCGAACTGGCGACTGGCTTAGGAGAAGCTTTGTCGGTTTTGGATCTCGACTGCCTTTTTCTGCCCTTTTCTTTGCATTTTTATATACTCCGGTACTCTGCTTGCTATCCAACGACATCTCTGGGTAGTTAAAACGGTTTCCAAAATACTTAAATGCAAAAATATACAGATGCTTGATAGTGCGCTGGTTAAATCTAGCACAAAACCGACAGCCAGGCACGGTGTGATCAGGGCCTAGGCAAGGAATACAGTATAAATGGAAATCCTTATGAGGTATTTGCTTCCCACAAGCAATACAATTAATAACTTTTTCTGGCATCGGTAAAAAGCAAGAAAAAAGTTTCCCCAACAGGGTACTTAGCTTTATTGAAGACTTCGGTTCTGAAACTCAAACGCATATATTTCAGTAGTCGGCAGACTGGCACTTGCGAAATGCTTCTGCTTCGGACACCGCACGGCAAGAAAGACTAAAGAAAAATGGCATCGGCTGCATGTTTTGTACCTCTGACGACCAGACTTCATGGAAGAGAAGACAGCAACCGACGCAGGACCCAAGACTTTGGAATTCAGGCCGACTGAGGTCAACCTGCCAGCAGATTACCCCAAATGTAATGACTGCAACAGTGAAACACGAAGAACATCACCTGGCGTACGACTGGCAGCTGAGAAGTTCTGAGGGCTGGTGCATGCAGACATCATTTTTATGGCCCATGTTGCCCTCAGCCACGTCAGATGCCTTGCGCACTTCAGAGGAACAGAAAATTTTGCATACTGGCCATAAGTATGGGAAACAACAGGAGTAAACCCACATTTAGAATACTGAACACTGGAATAGAAGGCCATTCGCTGCTACAAGAAAGTGCTGCTACAACACTGCCCAATGCCATACTAATGCTGTTTACTCTCACAGATGGTAAAAGACCTGGTCCTGACCTGTTTGTTAATATATCAGACTATTGACATGTTTTCTGAATGTACAGAAATTACACCCTGTGGAAGGCTTGCAATGCTAGGACAGCCTTCATCTTCATAACATAAATGTGAAGACCGGCCTCTAGATCTCGCCAAGTGCCGTGAACCATCCCCCCCTCAAAATGCTGCCCTCCCAACCTCAACAGGAGGCATCCATCGTCAATGGGACCTTGGGTAGGGGTAGATTCCATCTACCACATTAAATGCTTCCTGCAGACAAAGAAGAGACTAGGTTAATTGGAGTGGTGAATGCTTCCCACAGCTGGGACCACTGCACTCAGAGCCCACTGTTGCACCCTCATATACAATTTATATGAGGTGCCAGCACTACAGATGCTGGCATAAACCCCTGTACTTTAAAAATGAGAGGTAGGAAGAGACTGTTAAGACAGAAATTAGAAGTTATGTACTCACCATAACGTTCCATCTGAGTAGGTGACTTCATTCAGATGCAACCTGTGGGTATCGGATCCGACCTCGGATCCGAGCCGGCAATTCAAAAGCTTAGGCTCCGAGCTCCTAGCTCCTCCCTCTTACCCATAACCCCTTGCCACGCCCTGACTGACCTCAGATTGAGTTTGCCTCAAATACTGACCACAGTATACTAAAACAGCATAAATACTCGCTCTATAAAGGTCAGGGGGATGGAGGGGATGAGTTGCATCCGAATGAAGTCACCTACTCAGATGGAACGTTATGGTGAGTACATAACTTCTAAATCTGAAGTAGGAAGACTTCATTCGGCTGCAACCTGTGGGACAGAGTCCCTAGCTACCTGAATCTTGGGCGCCATCATGGAAGGATGTTCCGGAGCACCGCTGAGCCAAAGGATGCTCTTCCTCTAGAAACAACATCCACTTTGTAATGAGAAATAAAAGTATGAGGCGAGGCCCAAGTAGCTGCCGCGCAGATATCATCCAACGAAACACGGGACTTAAAGGCGGCTGACGAGAAACCGCCTAGTAGAATGAGCCAGAATCTCTTAGGAGCAGGTCTGCCTGAAGTGTCATATGCCTGCAATATGCAATTAGCAATCCATTTAGACAGAGTGACTTTAGACACTGCTTTACCCAGAGCAAATTTAGCAAAGGAAACGAACAGCTGATCTGATGTCCTGTGGCCAGCTGTCCTGTTAATATAAAAACGTAATTGTCTATGAACATCCAATGAATGCAATTTGTATTCCCCTTTGTTTGAATACTTGGGAAAAAGACAGGCAAATTGATTGACTGGTTAATATTGATTCAGAAGAGACCTTCGAAGAAAAGATGGATTGGTCCTGAGGCACACCCTATCAGGGAAGAAAGAAAGGTAAGGCGGTTTGACACAAAGAGCCTGAAGCTCAGACACCCTTCTGGCTGAAGTGATAGCTACCAGAAAGACAGTCTTCCAGGAAAGGAATTTTAAATCAGCAGAAGCTGCAGGCTCAAGGGAGGAGCAGTAAGGGCCTGCAGGACTAAAGACAAATCCCAAGGGTACAACCTCCTTGACTGGAGGCCTTAATAAAAAAACTCCCTTGAGAAAGGATTTGCATAATTTCGCTGTCATAAGGGGAGCTGTGTCCTGACCAATGTGATAATGCGATATAGCCGCCAATTGTACTTTAATCGTGGAAGAACTGGCCCCTTGATGAAAGAGGTCTGTTAGAAATTCTAGCACCGCAGAAATAGGTGCTGAAAGGATCCACCGTTCTCTGCCCTGCCCATATAGAGAACCTCTTCCATTTACTCCGATAAACCTGTCTGGTAGAAGGTTTATGAGCAGCCACCAAAATTGCTTTGACCGGTGAAGAGATACCGGGAGTCCTAATTAAGGTTGGAATTGGAGCAGCCAAGCTGTCAACTTCAGGGTCCGCAGGTTGGGAACTGGCATTCCCAGAGGGTGAGAGATGAGATCCGAAATTGGATCCAGAATCCATGGTGGATTGATTTTGTGAGACCATACAAGGGGAACCAAGGTTGTCGAGGCCAGAATGGGGCAATGAGAATCATTCTGCTCCCCAAACTGTTGGCTTTCTGCAGAAACCTCTGCATCAGAGGAAGTGGAGGGTAGGCATAAAGGAGACCGAGGCCAAGCATGCACCAGAGCATCCTCGAACTCCCCTGGTGGGGAAGTAGAGCGAAGAAATTGTCGATTTGGCGCTTGAGGGAGAAGCAAAAGATCGCAACAGGGTTGCCCCAAACGGCAAAAATCTTCTTCGCTACTTGAAGGTTTAGGACCACTGTGTGGAGAAAGGATGGTGCGACTGAGCTTGTCCGCAAGGATGTTGGACTTTCCCGAATGTGCGTTGCTATCAGAAAGCGCTTGGTGGAAATTGCCCATTCCCAAACTCTCATGGCCTCTCGACAAAGGGGATAAGACCTGGTTCCTCGCTGCTTGTTGATATACCAGACTACGGACATGTTGTCTGTCTGAATCGCAATAGTCCCTGTAGGAAGAACGTGGTGAAGTGCTTGCAACGCTAGGAGCACCGCCGTGATTTCCAGCACATTTATATCCAATGATGTCTCTGTGGGATTCCACGTGCCTTGGACAATCTTTCCGCGAGAATGCCCCCACCCGAGGCAAGAAGCGTCCGTGGTCACTGTGGCTCGGGAAATGCAGCAAAAGGGTCTTCCTGCTAGAGGCCCGGAGAAAGAAGCCACCACAGAAGGGAGTCCCTGCATGCTCTGCTGACCGCAATCGGAGCCGCTTAGAGACGAACAAAGAGGAGACCACTGAACTTGAAGGGTCCATTGAAGAACCCGCATGAGGCGAGCATGAAGTAGAAGCGGATAGCTGCCGCCATAGAACCTAGGGCCCTCAGGACCAAGCTGCAGTTGGTGACGGTTGAAGGATTGCTGTCACATGACACCTCAGGCTGACGATACGGTCTGGGGTGAGGAAGGCTCGCATTGATCTGGTGTCTAGTCTTCCTCCTATGAAATCTATAATTTGAGTTGGATTCAGGAAAGATTTCCAGTTGATAGTTATGCCCAGCCTTGGTGCTAGTTGAAGGAAGTAATCCCTGGCTGAGCACAGAAGATGCCTTGATGATGCCGTCAGGAGCCAGTCGTCCAGGTACGGAAAGACCTGTAATCCCTGGAGCCTCAGGTGGGCCGCTACCACCGCTAACACCTTGGTAAACACCCTGGGGCTGAGGTGAGACCAAAGGGAGGACCCTGAACTGATAGTGACTGGCTCCCAGCCGAAGCGAAGAAACCTCCTGGATCGCCTGTCCATTCGAATGTGGTAGTACGATCCTTGAGGTCTATGGAACACATCCAGTCGCTCTCCCTCAACAGGGGAGTATAGATTGCAGGGTGACCATCCGAACTTTGCTTGGTTACTGACAGGTTCAACAGGGAAAGGTCTAAAATTGGTCTTAAGTCCCCGCTTTTGGCACCAAAAGAACCTGGAGTAAAACCCTAATCCGCTTGATCTGGGGACGCTGGATGGCTCTTTTTCCTAGCAGCTGCTCGATTTCGAGAGCTGCCGCCTCCTTTGATCGGGTGGAACATCTGGGAGGCTGCAGATTTGGGGATCTTGATTAGGGTATTGAATATCCTCTGATATGAGTCAAGCACCCAACTGTCTGTTGTTATGGACTCCCAAGAAGTCAGGTGCATCGAAACCGCCCCGACTGCCTCCAGAGACGGACAGCCGGGCAACCCTTCAGGGCTGCTGCGGGTCTCTCAGAGAAGGGTTCTCTGGACCCAAAATTGCCAGGAGCCCCTGCCTCTGGCACGACGACCTCCCGCCCTCCTCTGCCACGGAAGGACTGGTTATCCGGAGCAGGTTGGGACTGCTGCGACTTCGAACCACATCTTCTTCTGTCCCTTTGGTTCTTAGAGAAGGACCTCTGGGGAGCTGAGAAGCGGACTGACGGCAGACAGCGTCTTCCGTCCTTTTCGCTCTGGACAAGTGTCTCGAACAGTCTTGCCAAATAAGGCAGAACCATCGAAAGGGCATTCGCGGTCGCCTTAAAGGGCTCAGCAAATCACAATGGCGGAGCCAGGCCTGTCGCCTCATGACAAGGCCTGCTCCGCTGGCTCTAGCGGCTCCCTCAGTAGCATGAGACAGCAGCCGATAGATGTATTGGATACAGATCTGAGAGTGGCCATTCGGTGGAATAAACCTGCTTATCCTCACTGAGATGGACTCGGGAGATGCAGCGTACTTTTAATCAGATCTCGCTGCATCCTAATGACATGCGCCATGTAGTTCAGCGCCTCAAGGAGAAGGTCGCTGAACTAAACACTCGCTTCCCAATTCGATCCATCGAACGGGACTCCTTGCCCGGAGGATGGACGGAGGAACTCTCCTGGGCCAATTCCTCTTCGTGGCTGCAGCCATCATCATGGCATCTACTGGGGACCCTTACTCCAGTGGGTGCGGTCTGATGGAGGAGAAAGAATGCGGTCCGGCGCTTGGGATAGGCTCAATGGTGTCCGGATCCTTCCACGCCCTGATAGATATAAGATCTACCAGGGGGTCAGCAGGAGGACACCCAAGAGGTAGAAGGGCCCGCCGAATGCCTCCAAGAACACAGACTCGTCCGAAGAAGCCTTGGGGCAGACCACCCCCTGATCCTTAACATCTCCATGATGTCTCCAAATGAGACGCCCTCAGGGGTGACCTAGGGGAGCCTTCCCTTCATCCAAGTCCGTGTCTTCAGTGACGGACTCAGGGAGTCCATGTGCCTCCTCTTGCACTTGCGCTCGAGGTACTTCATCGGGGCTGTCCGAGGAGTACTCTTCAGCAGATGGATGTTCCAAGGGAACCACTTGGGACATCGAGGCGGGCTGTCCCTGGGACCGCTGGTGGGGCCTGGCCCAACTGCAATGGAGTGCGGATGGAGCCGTGGCAGGGACCGGGGTCCGGATGTCCTCGACAGTGCCCTTTCCATAACGCTGAAAGCCGAGGGGAGCCAGCTTCTAAGCCCCGAGCCGACTCCCCACTCGGATCCGACGACGGATCGAGTCGGAGCGAAACCGCCGGATCCGAGACCAGTGTGCTCCGACCTGGACGGAGCCGAAGACACACCAGCTCCTCGATCCGAGGCTCGCCTCGCTCTGAGAGGTCGGGTCCGGCACCAAGCACTCAGGATGGGACGGATCCGAGGTGCGCCGACCAATCGGATCCGACCCACCCCGGATCCAAATCTGCACGGCGCGAAAGCTCCGAACCCGTGGTATGGGTCGGAGAAGGAGCTACGGGGCGAAAAAGGGTCAAGCCTCCCGGTTGGGGGCTAGGAGCACTCCCATTTGCATTTGGGCCTGGATGAATTTCCTCATCATCCGTCCATATCAGCTTCGCCATCGAAAAGGTCGATCTAGAGGAGGCCACCGCGGACCTAGAGAACCGCCGAGACCTCCTGGAAGGGCTAGTTTCCTCCTCCTCGGGTCCAGGAGAGAACCGAGGGAGTGGAGCCGAGGAGGAGGAAAGCTAGAAGGCACAGGGGAAGCCCGCTTAGATGGAGGAGCCGAGCTGGAAGCTGCCTCCTCTTGTGGTGCTTCTCCTGTGCCTCCTTCTGTCTCTCCCTACTAGAATCCTTCCCTCCGGCATTTTTAAGGGAGGTTGAGTCCCAGCCGGAGGGGAGAACTGACAGCAACAAGTTGCTGACTGGAGGGCAGAGGCAAGCAGTATCTGGGGTAAAAGACCCGCCAGCACTAACTTCGACCTCCGTCCTTAGCCGGGTTGAACCCTGCACAAATGGTACAACCAGAGAACAGGTGTTCAACCCCAAGATGACGAGTGTGGCCATCTGCTGGGGACAGCTTATGGCCACACTGCACATTTCGAAAAGACAGCCTTAGGGGCTTCAGACATAACACCTAAGGCCTAAACACACACACACACAAACAACTACGAAAACCCGAAATTTAACTAAAGAGGGAGGAAAGCCTTAACCACACACAACACTAACTATATTTTAAACAAAAAATGAGAATTTCAACAATTTTCCTGTCAGAAAACCACTTATCTCAAAAACCACGCCAGGAGCTCAAGAATTCCGTTGCTTCTTGAAAAGCGGCAAACGAAATCTGAGGTCAGTCAGGGCGTGGCAAGGGGTTATGGGTAAGAGGGAGGAGCTAGGAGCTCGGAGCCTAAGCTTTTGAATTGCCGGCTCGGATCCGAGGTCGGATCCGATACCCACAGGTTGCAGACGAATGAAGTCTTCCTACTTCAGATCAATAGTTGTGTAAAATCTTAGGCATAACTATAGATGTCCTTCTCTTCTATCTACTACAGTATTCATAACATGAGGAAGTTCGCCTCCAGTAGACTGGTACATCTGGGCCAGTATACCAAAATCTAGATGCTACTGTAAGTTGGTGCGATGCCACATATGTTAGCATACTTCGGCCATAAAGAGACGTCAGGTATAAAGTGGACATCAGTACCTACCTCCTTCAGAAGTGAATGCAGCACAGCACCAGCCTAATAAAGTGAGAAAACATGTGACCAGGCAAGCATTAAGGGGGGAGGCGGGGGGGTGTGCAATACTGCAGCATATATACAAGAGAAGGACATCGATGGTTATGGCAAGATTTTACACAACTATTCTATGTCCTTCCATTCATATGCTACAGCATTCATAACAGGAGGAAGAATGCCAAAAGCTCATGAAGAGAAGGAAAGTACAGTTTTGTACCTACCATAAATGTAGATGTCCGAACAGGAATGCATCTGCAGTCCTTACAAATGGGTTGTCCTGTCGTCAGGCAGCCCTTCGGTCGGCCGGATTCCAAAGTCTGGGTCTGGCCTCGGCTGGTGTCGCACTTCACCCGACGTCATAGCTGCAGTTCTTCGGGTATAAAGGCATCAGCCGACGCCATTTTCCTCAGTGTTTCTTGCCCCAGATGCCAGTTGCCCTCTTGGATAGCTAAATTTTGGATAAATGCCAATGTTTCCAAATAGTAGAAGGCAAACACAAAAAATAAGCATGTATGTACATATATACAAACAAATACACCATAAGAGATCCCCCCCAGCTAGCTATTAGATGGGCAAATACCCTAGGAATACCACAGAGGGGAAGGAGGGTGGGTAATCCTGACTGCAGATGCATTCCTGTTCGGACATCTACATTTACGGTAGGTACAAAACTGTACTATGTCCTTCAAGGATGCATCTGCAGTCCTTACAAATGGGTAGAATACCATAGCCAAACTAGGGGAGGAGGAAGAAGAAATTATGGTGTAGTTAGGATCCCTTGCAAAACAGCAGTGGCAAACCCTGCCCGGGATCTAGAGTATAAAGGTAAGTTATAATGCTTGGCAAATGTATGCACGGAAGTCCAAGTAGCAGCCTCTATAATGTCCTTGGTAGCCACTCCTCGTAAGAAAGCTGTGGTAGTGGCTGTAGCCCTTGTAGAATGAGGCCTTATGTTCTGTGGAGTTTGCTTTCCATGGTAGGAGTAACAGAATCTGATGCAATTTCCTATCCACTTGGAGATTGTCTGTTTTGAAATTGCTCTTCCTTCCCTTCCTGTTGCATATGCTACCAGAAGCTGGTCAGTTTTTCTATTGCTCATGGTTCTGTCCAGGTAGTAGCTCAACTGTCTATGTACATCCAAAGTATGCGGCAGTCTTTCCCCCCTGTTCTGTGGATTGGGGAAGAAGGTAGGTAGGTGGATAGCCTGGTTTAAAGACACTCTGGATACCACCTTAGGCATAAATGTAGGATTTGTTCTCATGGACACTATCTTGATGGAAGATTAGGAAGGGTTGTACTGCCATTAAAGCCTGTAGCTCAGAAACCCTTCTTGCTGAGGTAATTGCCAGCAGAAAAGCAGTTTTCCAGGATAGGTGTTGAAGATCTGCTGTTGCTGCTGGTTCGAAAGGGGGGAGTGTCAACTTTTCAAGCACAAAGTTCAAGTCCCATGCTGGTAATGGTGGTTTCCTAGGAGGTTTCACATTTTTAATTCCTCTCAGAAACTGCCGGAGTAGAGGATGCGAGAAGACAGGAGGATCGAAGCTGTATTCTGCAGAAATAGCTGATGCATGTATCTTGATGGAGGAATAGGACAGGCCTGTATGGAAAAGCTCTGCCAAATACTCCAGGATGTTGGCAATGTCTACCTTTGACGCATCTTTTCCCCTTTCAGTACTCCAAATGAGGAACCTCTTCCATTTTCCTGTATAGTTCCTTCTCGTTGAAGGTCTGCGGGCCTCAAGGATAATGTCTTTAACCCTTTGGGATAAATCTGGGTTAGTTGCTCTTATCTAATGTTCCAGGCAGTCAGCTGCAGAGTTTTCAGGTTTGGATGCAGGGTGTTGTAGCCGCTCTGAGTTAACAGCAAAGGAATCAGGGGTAGTGTCCACATTTGCCCCCGAGACATGCTCCTCAGTAATGGGTACCAATGTTGTCTTGGCCAGTCTGGAGCCATCAGAATGATCCTTGGACGTTCCTCTCTGATTTTCAATAGCACCTTGTGCATCAAAGGAAGAGGTGGAAATGCATATGCTGTCAGGCCTTTCCAACTGAAGGATAGAGAGTCCACCTTCCAAGCAAGTGGGTGGTACGTCCTTGTGCAGAATTTCTTGAGCTGGTGATTGAGTGGGGATGTGAATAGGTCTATTTTTGGCAGTCCCCATTTCCTTGTGATGGCCTTGAAGATGTCCGGGTGTAGCATCCATTCGTGAGCATCCGAGGTAGTTCTGCTTAATATGTCTGCTAGGATGTTTTCTTTTCCCGGTACAAAAATTGCTTGTAGCTGAATGTTGTAGCTCAGAGCCATATTCCATAGGTCCAATGCCATCCGGCATAGAGGGTATGAATGAGTGCCTCCCTGTTTGTTGATGTACCACATGACTGTGGTGTTGTCTGTCCTTATCATCAACTGCCCTTCTTGGAGGAATGGTCTGAAATTCTGGATTGCTAGTTTTACTGCCAGCATTTCCTTTTGATTTATGTGCAGGTGCAGCTGATCTGGAGTCCATAAGCCTTGTATGCACTTGTCCAGCATGTGGGCCCCCCAACCGAGGTCTGAGGCGTCCGTTGTGATGGTTTGGCTTGGTTGAATGCTGTGGAAGGGCAAACCTGGGTTTGACTGGCATGCCTGAGCCCACCATAGGAACTCTTGTTTCAGGCATGGGATTAGTGGTATTTCGGTTTCTAGGCTGTGCCTGTGTTGAGACCATAAATTCTTCAGGTACCACTGTAGCTTTCTCATATGCAGTCTGGCATGAGGGACCAGGATTATGCAGGATGCCATGAAGCCCAAGGCCTGCAGTACTTTCCTTGCTGTTAGTTTGTTCTGCTTTGTTAATGCCAAGAAGTAGAGAGGAGTTGTTCTTGTTTTTCTGCAGTTAGGAATGCCATCTGTTTTACTGTGTCCAATTCTGCACCTAAGAAGGTTATTCTTTGGGATGGTATCAGTCTTGATTTTTTTATATTGACTGTATATCCCAGGGCTTGCAGTAAGCAAATGACTCTTTGTAAGTCTTCTGTTAGCTTGTTTTGTTGTCCGCTTGTATCAGGCAGTCGTCCAGGTATGGATATATTTGGATTCCCTGAAGCCTGCAGTGAGCGATTACTGATGCCAGGCATTTCGTGAACACTCTGGGCGCAGTAGATAAGCCAAAGGGCAATGCTGAGAATTGATAATGCTCTGATCCTGCAAGAAATCTGAGGTATCTTCTGCAATTTGGTCGTATGGGGACGTGCAGGTATGCCTCCTTGAGATCTAGAGTCACCAGCCAATACTCCCTGCCCAGCATGGGAAGAAGTTGCTGTAGGGTCAGCATTTTGAATTTTGGAACAATGATGAATGTGTTTAAAGCGGACAGGTCGAGAATAGGCCTCCAATTTTCTCTTTTCTTGGTACCAGGAAGAGTCTGGAGTAAAATCCCTTTCCTTGTTCCATAAATGGTACCCTTTCCACAGCTCTCATCTTTGCTAATTGAGCTATTTGTTTTAGAGCTTCTGTCTTTTGATTTGGTGGTAGGTTTGGCATTCCTCTTTTTCCTGGTAAAGTATGGAAATGAAACCTGTAGCCTTGGTCTATAGTTTGTAAAATCCACTTGTCTCTTGTGATGTAGTGCCAGTTTTTTGAAAATAAGGCTAACTTTCCGCCTAAGGGTGCTGCAATTTGTTCCCTGGTAGGCGGTGCCAGAGCCAAGTCACTGTGATTGTCCTGTTGCAGTGGTAGTAGTTGTGTCTGTGCCTCGCTGGTTATTACCTTGCCACTGGCGTCCCCTGTAGGCACCTCCTCTGGATTGATTTCTGCCTCTTGAACGCCTATTCCTGCCTCTCTGTGTTTTAGAGGAATCTGGAAAGGACCAATTTTTGGAAGGCCAGTTCCTGCTAAACCTTGGAGGCTGAACCTGTAAGAAATCTTTCACTGTTTGTACAGATTTTGCCTTCTCTTCCATTTTCTTCAGTACCTGCTGAGCAGGAGAACCAAATAAACTGACCTTATCCATAGGAGCATCTAATAGTTTTGCTTTAACATGATCCGGCAAGACCTGTTCCTTCAACCATGCATGCCTTCTTATAACTGTGCCAGTCATGGCTGATCTAAAGGAAGCCTCCAGTGCATCATAACCACATTTTAAGGAATGGTTACTAACCTGCTGAATGTTATGCACCATTTCTAGAACATATTTCTTATCTAAAGAATCATCAGAGGACAGTTTCTTAGTTAACTGATCAAGCATAAACTCCTGGTATTGGATCATATGAAACTGACAGTTCAATGCCCTAGCTGAGAGAGTAGCAGAAGTGTACACTTTTTTACCCCATCTCTCTAAGGACCTGGATTCCCTTTCAGAGGGGAGAGGGTTTTTAACTGAGGTTGAAGCTACTGCCTTAGGCCCCTGGGAGATAGTCTCAGGATCTGCAAAAGGAGCCTTGTATAAATGATGATGCGTGTCCGGGACCCTGTAGAACCTATCGGGCTTAGCAGGGGCTGGAGGCAAAGTGTCAGGAGCAGTGCAAGCATCATTAAATGCATCATCTACAACAGGAAGAACTGGAGGTATAGCTAAAGGCCTATGTTGTGGTAAATGCAAAAAGGTCCTAAGCCTTTTCCTTGAGTCTGAGAAATCTTGCCCCTGCCACTGAAATTGCTCTCTCATGGCATGTAAGGTTTCCCCAAAGGAAAATTCCTCTGGTGGAGAGGCCGAAGGAATAGATTCCTCAGCATCGGAGTCTTCATAAGTAGAAAAAGGAGCCTCTGGATGGTCTGTAATGTCTGAATCATCAGAAGAATCATCTGAGGACACTGGCTCAGGGGGTTCTGCTCTAGGTCTCTTT